>NC_083771.1:4773928-4898928 GCF_963514075.1 Conger conger
CGGACGTGCAACCGTCTTCTGACTACCCGGCTGAACTTATACTGATTCTAGCCCTTTTTAATGAAATGCATCCGTTATCGAGAAAAACTTGTGTAAATTGCTCCCTACATGTTTTATTGTACAGGAGAAGGTAGCCTACCATTGTTTTTGTTTCATTTCGTGTCCTTTTGGAAACTTTAGATGCCCCACTCTGTACTCAAACATAGAGGAAGATGTATTTTTATCGGTGTAAAGTGTTTATCATATTTTAAATCAGTGATAACAAAAAAAACCCAATGTATTGTATAAGCTTGAAAAGCAACAGTTCTATTTAGGGATAGCCTACTCTGTTTTGTTTGACACTCAGTCCAGAAAGGTTTGTATTTTCGAGGTTCCTTTGAATTCAGATGACATATTTGGACCTGTAAATATGTACTCCAATAACCCAACAAAATGTGTGATTGTATAAACAGTTCAGAATGATATGATATACAGTAATTCCAAAATACCAAACACTGAGCATGTGAACTCAAATTAACATGTGAGTTCCTCAACTAACCAAATAAGCCTTACTTAGTTTTCAACAGCACATTAGAACAGCAAAATAAACAGACTAGGTTTCAGCACAGTTTATTCGGTACTAGAGGTGAACCATCAGGACATAATAAAATACATTGTTTCAGCCATTAATTTGCATATCTTTTGAACGCCTTTACCTGTTGCTCTGATGCAATGAGGGAAATTACAATCTTAAGATTTGCTTCTTATGATGTGATTCATATGCAAGCTGCGGTCTGAACGCTGTTACCGCTTGTCTATATGGGATCCTGAGTCGTCTGTCTTTTCCGTTTGCAGAAAGAGATGACGTCGCGGATGTGTCACTGAGCAGCCATGGGCCAGTTCTGGAAGTAAAAGACTGCTATTGGGCAGAGGAAATCATTTTTGAAAACGAAGGCAGTAGCTCGGACCGTCGGCCAGTTTTCAGGTGGTTGCCGTGGAGAGGGGGAAAACACACCAGCTGTGGCAGGAATTACTGTAGCGTTCCATGATATCACACATGACTGACAGCCTTGCAGGAAACCTGCCCGCTCCATGATATCACCCTCGACTGACAGCCTGCGGGAAACCTGCCACAACATCTGGACATACAAATATATTCCAGTGTTCCTCATGTTAAGGACACTCATTCAGCAGATGTTACAGAGGGACAGGGCTATGGATTTACAGGAATGAGTGGAATGGCACCACCTACTGATGAATTCAAATCACATACTGGTACAAAATGTTGCAGGAAGTGGCTCCAACACAAGTGAACATTGATTTCTGGACGAAGCAACTGTTATCTTTTGATAAGTCATTAACTCCACACAATTTTAAAAGTTTACCTTATTTTCTGGTATTCCAGCACTGATATTTCTTAATATTTGGCCTAAATGACATCCTTTATGCATTTTTATATATTTTGAGTATTTCAGATGAAATTTATAGTATATTGGAGTAATTCTGAAGGATACAGGACTTAAAATAAAGTTTTGATCATAACTGCCATTTTAAAGTATATACATTCTAACAGTAGTGCTTGTATAATCACTTTGGGATCAACTGCGATTCGGGACTTGTGGAGCGTATGACTGTAAAATGACTTCCATATTACCTTAATAGCACAGGTACTGTCGATTCCTTTGTGAGAAAGCAACTGAAAAAAAATCAGAGGAACAAGTTCAAATTCCATGCTCTACAGCATTTCCAGTCGTACCGATCAGTTGCAGTTGTGCTTTTGTGAATACCAGCATACAAGGACACTCTGCGGTCATTTTGAATAAACTAAATAAGGAGAGAGGCTGGTCTGTTCTGCTGAGTGTGTTATAAAAACGAGTTTTTACAGTAATCGAATCACCTCTCTCTTCTCCTGTTGCAAATCAAACATTCAGCTTCACGACTCTCCGCTCAGTCTGAAAGATGAGTTCAGGGACATGATGGTACACATGCAATCTCCTCAGGAGGACACAGAGAAACAACAGATTTATCTCAACCATTGCTTCAGTTCTGCGTGGTAACAAAGAGTTGTTGTATCCTTTAACTGGAATATCTAATTAACTTAACAATATTTCTTATTTCATCTCAAACAAATTATATTTTTGATGTTTCATTCTTACTAATCTCATGCA
Organism: Conger conger; assembly: GCF_963514075.1. Classification (NCBI taxonomy): domain Eukaryota; kingdom Metazoa; phylum Chordata; class Actinopteri; order Anguilliformes; family Congridae; genus Conger; species Conger conger. Next base: position 4,776,076 of record NC_083771.1, read on the forward strand.
ATAAATAAACTTGTCCATGATCCCATGTAAACTTACAATGAGCAATAAAATGTAGCTTGATTTATTTTAAAACAAATGTTTTGTGCATTTTGTGGCAAAACCCTTTTTCTGAATAAAAAGCCTCATTAAAGGTACAATAGGTCATTTTGGACTCCTAACGTCAAGAGAGGAATTGCAACAACAGACAACCTCAAACCACAACACTGTTTATGCTTCCCACAGTCAGAATATAACGCATAATATAAATCATTATTATACAGTTCAGTGTTCTCGTGCGCTGTTTTGGAAAGCTGACAGTGACAAACGCAACAGAGCCTGCCGTCTTTTCGCTGTGTTCGCTGAACAGGTGACTTTATGACATCTTGACTTTGGTGTGCTACACAACACTATTTATAGTTTTCACTTTAGCTAAGCAACGATATTATGTATTGTATAAGCTTGAAAAGCAACAGTTCCATTTAGGGATAGCCTACTCTGTTTTGTTAGACACTCAGTCCAGAAAGGTTTGTATTTTCGAGGTTCCTTTGAATTCAGATGACATATTTGGACCTGTAAATATGTACTCCAATAACCCAACAAAATGTGTGATTGTATAAACAGTTCAGAATGACATAATACACAGTAATTCCAAAATACCAAACACTGAGCATGTGAACTCAGAGTCATCAAATTAACATGTGAGTTCCTCAACTAACCAAATAAGCCTTACTTAGTTTTCAACAGCACATTAGAACAGCAAAATAAACAGACTAGGTTTCAGCACAGTTTATTTATTATGAGCAAGCAAGTTGTTTGCCTGCATAACAATCTGGCTATATAGCTAAGATAAGACAGTCTACCACAAACGATGCAACTGCAACTTTTGAGAGAAATAAAGGTTTACAGATGATTGAACATGCAAAGAGACAAAAGGAATGTGTAACTGCCCAACTTGCACTCCAGACAAGCGATCACTGAAACTCTGTATACTATATTGCTTATATGGTTAGGAAACAATACCAGTTAGCTTACTAGTTAGCTTCCCGAATGTACAAATATCCACCTGAAGCACAACGCTCATGCAATCATATGTTCGTATTGGCTATATTTTATAGTAAGTGGATATTTGTAAATTCTTCAAGCTAACTATAGCTGATTTGCTTGTTGCTATCGATAAACTGGTATTGTACAGTTTGAAACCCGAATTTAAGGACTATAAACCCAGGCAGAGGGTGAGTCAACATGTCAGTGAGCCTTTTTCAATGATAGGAAGGTATTTACAATGGTCTTGTAACAATGTTTTAACACACAAATCTTACCAATTGTACCTTTAAATGGTAAATGGCTGTCATTTATATAGTGCCTTTATCTAAAGCATTGTACAATTGATGCTTCTCATTCACCCATTCATACACCAACAGTGATTGGTTGTCATGCAAGGCACCAACCAGCTCGTCAGGAGCATTTGGGGGTTAGGTGTCTTGCTCAGGGACACTTCAACACACTCATGATCGAACCCCCGACTGCCAGATGACTGCTCTTACTCCCTGAGCCAATGTTGCCCATTAATACTCCAGATTGCCTACAAATATTAATGGCCACATTGAAGGCATCTGTTAAGTCCCATTGGCACAACATGATTACAATACACACAGCTTTTATGCCCATTACTATAATCCTGTTCACTATCTCCAAGATGACAATAATTATCCTTTCTTTCCTACTCATCTATTTGTGGTATTGCTGATTTACTGTTTACTTCTTAATCAGGGTAATTGTGCTGTATCTTTAACATGTTTACCTAGTATAATTTGGTGCTGATGTCAGAAAATGTGAATTACAAACTATTTAATCATGGTATATGAGCAAATTGGTTACTGTAAAAACTGACACTTAGAAAGGTAGAAAGGTAAGAGCAGAATCAGTCATTTCTTAGATCGATCGAATGGAACGGTGGAAGTAGAATTGTGGAAGTTTGCTACAGAGGACTTGCCACAAAGACATAAGGACATGGACTACCTAATACCATGGCAGGTTTAGGTTGCTCCTTGTGAATGGTGTGTTGATTCTCAGTCAGTATCCTCAGACTATAATGTCGACTGTAGCAGTGGAGTGTTATTTTGAGTTTTGAGAGGAAATATTTGGCAAAGAAAAAAAGATAAGCTGTATTTCTATGTTGACTATAACATATTTGTTAATATACAGTGCAGTCCATAACTATTTGGACAGTGTTGCAATTTCTGTTCTTATAGCTCTGTACTCTTAACGCATTGGATTTGGAAGCAATGCATATGAAGCCGATTAAATGCACCTGACTGATCACAATCACTAATGACATCTGAGAAGCCAACTGTGCAATTACTCGATTTGAAAAGGGATGTAATTCCTAAACGGATTACCAGATATGGATGTAAATACCCTGAGGTGACAGTCTGTACTTTAACCTGATATTCATTGTTTAATTTCAAATCCAATGCTCTGGAGTACAGAGCCAAAAGAACAGATTTATGCCACTGTCCAAATACTTACAGACTGCACTGTATACCATATTCACTAAAAGCAGCATTTCTTCTAAAGTAAGAACATCAGGCTGTCATTACTGACATTATCTGACAAGCTCCTCATTCTCCCTGGAGAAAATGTGAAGGTTTTACATATTGTCTGGGGCTTGATATGTGGCAAAAGGCAGAAGCTGGTCCCTGGTTTCATGTAATCAAAAACATTTTATTCAGCAAGAACAATACATACTGAAAATATGTGAAACTTAGTGAAAATATGAAAATGAAGATGAGAACAGGCCACTCAGTCTCACCCTGTCTGTAGAGAATCAGTTAAGTGACCAGAGTCTGAGTATCCCACCTGTGTACTTCTGCTATGGTAAGTAGCTTATAAATCCAGGTAATCTATTCCATGCATTAACACCTGGAACTGGACATGAAAGAAAGACTGCAGGTAAAATGTCAGACAAGCATTTTACAAATGAAACAAAGTATGGGAAATGTGAAATGACCAAAGCTAGCATCTTACATTCAAAATGACAAATGAGAAGGCTGGCATTTTCAGTATGTGGTCTCATCTAACGGAGGAATTTAATCGCATGAGTGTAACTTCTTCATTTTCCACAAATTATAACACAAATTGTATCCATAAGTCAGGCTCATCAGAACAATTCCCTTCGTATATAGTATTTCAGTAGACGCTGGAGTGTTCTTATTCTACATAGTAATAACTAAACTCGACAGACTTCTTAGGCAAAAGTAACTTGTTAGCTATGTTCTTCATCAAGGTCACTTATGTCTCAGGTGATGAAAATAAGTCTGTCATTCTCTCTTTAAGCTTATGGCTGAATGCATTCACCGTGATTACTTACAACACGCCTGCATAAAGATACTTAAAAGACTTAACACTCACAGTGTATCTTACCCGAGAGTGAACAGCCCAGGTTTAATCCATTGTAGTGCATTTAATTTACTTAAGCAATGCTTCGTGCAGATTAATTGCAAGACCACTTCTTTAAGGGGGTTAATCCTCAAGATTTTCACCTCATAATCCAACACTATATAAAGCACCACACATAACACTCCTCGACCATTAGCCAATAACCCGTCTTTCTGCTGTGCGCCGCAACATTTCGCCAGACCGCTGCCAAAAGGGACCATTTAAAAATATGAGCGAAAAGCGAACGCCGAGTGCGTTTTGAGTGGAGCAGGCCGCTGGGGGGGTTTTTGCACTCTGTACCATGGGTGAGAAGACCACCGGCCCGCCCGTCAGCGTACAGATCCTGTCGCTTGTGGCCATCGTGTGCTTCGGCTTGTACAGTATTGTGAAGGGGGTCTCCTTCCACTTCTTCAACTGGTGGTACATCCTGGGAGGGTCATGCATGGTGGCGGCCGCGTTCGCCTCCTTCCGCCTCTACGAGGTGTGCGTCACCATGGCCCACAGGGAGATCTCTGTGGGGCTGGCACCCAGCAACCCGTAGGGAGCCTGGCTGAACCACGTCCGTTTGGCTCTTTGTGGATTCCATGCTTTACACTTGTTGAAGAATTTATGCACTCCGTTAGTCGCTTTGGATTGAAAGCATCTGCTAAATGACTAAAATGTCAAATGTAAAGTTATCAGGATTCTTGACTCTGTGGTCACCTGCTGTGTGGCAGTCTGTTCTTCAGCCTCTCTGCTGTGTCCTGTTGTGCTTCAGTGCATGAACCAGACAACACTGAAAATGCAAATTATTTCTCTCTCAAGGTGTTTTTGAGTCTTTTATTGTGTCTGTTTTTAATGTAGTTTGCAGATCGTGTTTCTTGTGTATGGGGGGGGGGTTCTAGTGTATGAGTAATATGTAAATATAAGTAATAAACAAAGATATTTGATGTCTATTGGCTTAGTTTTTTTTATATAGAATTTGGACCATGCAGCACTGAGATGCAGTGCTCTTGTGTCAGTTGTACACTGAATCTTTATGTAAATTCTGAAATGTACATTTCAATAGAGGACAGTGGACAGTTATTTAACTTCTCTTTACGTTATCTTCAGATTTTCTGAATATTTTCATATATTGTGGTTATTTCTTTGCAATAAGATAGTCACCTGAATTCTATTATGATGTCAGTGTAGCAATTTCTTTTAATTGATATTTTGTTTAGGTCTATGGACATTCTGTTTTACATGGTACTGTATTTATACTCAATTGAATGTGCTTAATTGGTAGCGTATCCCTAGTTGCAATCAAAGGTTCCTTACATTGGAGATTCTATGGGCTTGGCTAGGGAGCATACTACTTGTTATTATTATTATTATTCTACCACTAGATGGCAGAATTTGCAAAGTCTTCTAATGGACAGTTACTTGGTTATCAGACAGCTCCCTCTCATTGGCCGGGTCCAAAACCGAAGTCAGTTGCCTCGCTGCCTGATTAGTCATCTGTCCTTCAAAGGCGACTTCGGAGGTGCCTACGCACTTTGAAGGCAGAAAGACGTCAAAGTGAAAGTAACGTGATTACGTGATGCGTAATTAAAGGCAATTTAGCTGGCTAGCTCACGGAGGCTTAAAAACATTAAATACCTTATTTCAGTGTGTTAAGTAAGTAATTCAAATTTAGAATACTGCCTCAGAAGACAGAATTTTTGCAGTTTTGCACACAGCCATTAAATACATTGGTGAGAGAATGTCAAAAGAAAATGTGGCAGGGGAAATGTTCACGAATGGCGTGCATCAGTGATTCATAGAAGTAAGTTAAATTAATTTTTTAATAAATTCATAATTAAATTCATAATTTCTAGCCTGTCTGTGGAAGATTAGGAAGGAAGGCCAGTTCCCCCAAGACCACATTGTGTTGAAATATATTTTGATTTTCATGCTGGTTTACCAGAAAAGGGAATGCATTTTGTCTCTTACTGTAAGAAAAAACAATGCATTATGTCTGTGGCTGAAATTCCTCACAGTGAATTTCTGGATCATTTATGTTCAGGTCCTGTATGTGCCATGAGAACTAAAGCTTTAGTTGCCTTATTTGAGACTTTGAAGGCACGTCTTACAAACCTCCCCCAGAGGTATTGGCACAGACATTTTGAAAGATCATTGCAGAATCTGGTTTTAAGGAGTAATGAAGTGATCTCAGGCATTGGGGTTGGAGTCCTGTGGATTAAACTGAAAAGAAAAATGGAAACGTTCCAAGTGCAATGAACCCTCTGGGTCAGAGAGAAATGCTTACTCGTCTACTACAGAACGCTTCAAAAAGTGCATTTGGTAGTTCAGTAGAGCATTGTTTTTCTTCCATTTAAGGAACATAAAACTACTATTTAATTTAAAAAAGAATTTAAGTCGACATACTTTAATCATGGCTGTTATATTAATTCTCATTTCTCATTTGGCATCAAACAAAGGAAATCTGGGTACAAAGAAGTATGATCACAGAATGAATACTGTCACATGTGATATGCAATATAATGCTCTTGGTTTTACTTAAATGTGAAAACACATAATGCTATCACAACATTAATTTTACAGTTTATTAAGGTCATACAGCTGTAGATCAGCAGACAAGTTCTCACCTTCACAAATACGAAACAGCTTTATACACGCAGTGATTCCATGCATAGATTATAAGTACAGGAAAGCTACACTCACACAAAACCATTTCCAAAATAAGCCTTCCATTAGTCCCTGTAGAACATGATCCAGGTTATCTTTGATTGCTTTTCAGAATAGACTATTTACAGGATATTTCATCATGCCAGAGGGAGAATGTGTGAGATGGACAAGAATGAAGAAAATGCAAATTCATCACGTTTATATCAAAATTACTTTCCATTTACAATAGTTGACGAGTATAAAAAGGATTATATTTAGATTATTTTCCTTTGGGTTAGTATATGTTCATATGAAATGCAATACACAATGTGTGCAAAATACTAGTCCGTGAATCCTTGTTACAGGATTGCTTAAACTTTGATGTAATATAGTACATGAAAGATATGGAAGCAAAGGCTACTTTTGAGGAATGAAAATTGATCATCCAGCTTCTTCCGCTGAACAGTCAATGCCAGCATAGGTGAACTTCTCATACAGGGTGGTGTTTACGTAGGTCTGAAAATGAAAATAAGAACAGAAATTCAGTAAGCATCAAGCATCACACCTGATGAATATCAGGAGTTTTTATTAGAAGACAAAGATTGAGAGCCCCAACGTGCTTCAAGCCGTTACCTATACAAGGACTATATCTATGACGTCTTCCTCAGAGTCAGTAGTTTTATTAGGAGACATTGGTTCTATTTGGCTCATGGGGCGATATTGGCTCAGGCGGTAAGAGGTCTGGTAGTCACAGTTGCCGGTTCGATCCCACCCTGGGTGTGTCGAAGTGTCCCTGAGCAAGACACCTAACACCCAAATGCTCCTGACGAGCTGGTTGGTGCCTTGCATGGCAGCCAATCGCCATTGGTGTATGAATGGGTGAATGAGAAGCATCAATTGTACAGCACTTTGGATAAAGTCACTATATAAATGCCAACCATTTGCCATTTATTTCAGTCACATAACAACTGTTGAAAAAACATGCATTATCTTACAGTACAAGCCACAGTACTATTACGTATGGACGTAAGTACAATTCGTTTTTCATATGAATACAATCTGTCTTTGACTGGGAATGGCATCCAATTTGCACAGCAGAAAGGGCTGGTGCATTAAGGTTTACACTGTAGGTGATGGTCTTACCTTTCTCTCCTCCAGCATCCTGCTGAGTGACACCAGGATCTGGGTGAACGAGGGCCTTTCATAAGGCTTCTCTCTCCAGCACTGTCTCATGAGGTCATATCTGGACCCAAGAGGGATAGGGAAGGATAAGTCAGGGGTGACATCAGTGGTGTATGTGAAATCAGTGGTGTGACATCAACTGTGTGACATCAGCAGTGTGTTTACGTACCTCGTAAACACACTGCCAATATGCTATACAGTGTGTTACTATCACTTTAAACCTAAACCACTGACAACTGCTTACTAGCATTCAAAATTAACTGCAAAGCAAAAGGTTTGTGTTTCTGTCTTAATTGCATTAGGCTTCCTATGGGACTTACACCTCATCATCACAGTTCAGGGGTTTCTCCAATCTGTATCCTTGGGGAAGTTTCTCATACAGTTCAGCACAGGTCATCCCACAGTAGGGCGTACCACCTGCAGTTAAACACAGGAGCAGGAACGGGTGTTATTCACAAATGAGGTATATGTATACTGGACTCACACCAGTTTCACATTGAGTATCCAGTCATGTCCAGCCGTAACCACAAGCAGCACTAACCTAAGCTTACCACCTCCCAGAGCAGCACACCATAGGACCATCTGAGGACAAAGGCAAAGAAACAGTTTTCATTAGAGCATGATAGTATTCAATTTGGTAAATTACTGAAATGTTTCATCTAGACTTTCTTAGTATGCTCTGGTAATGGTACTGTTTCAACTCAAGAGGTCTTGATTCCTTACACGTCGCTGTTTGTGGTGTAAACGCTGTAATTCAGCGACTCAATCGCCATCCATCGGACAGGCAGCCTTCCCTGTGAAAGGCACACAACAGAAATCCTCAAAGCTCAAGGGAAAAGGTCAAGTTCAGAACTCTCAACTCTCAAATACATATCCTTAATTTACAACTGCAAGCTGTTATAGGACTTGAAGTTAGCCATGTTGTACCATTGTCTTCTTCACATAAACTTCCTGCCCCCGAGAGAGTCCAAAGTCTGCTATCTTTGCCACAAAGTTTTCCCCAACCAGGATGTTTCTGGCAGCGAGGTCCCTGTGGATAAACTGTAGAGAGAAAGCGCCAAATTAACAGACCAGTCAAAACTATATTGTTGCCTGACTCGTGCACATATATACAAGTAGACTCATTTTTATCACTCTGTAATTCAGTACTGCACCATGACACGGACGCCACCACAAAAGTCCACAAATAGGATATATGCTGATTGTCCCATTTTGGCTAAAAGCAATTATTCACTCCCCTGTTTTGCCCAAAAGCGATGATTCAATCCCCTGTTTTGGCCAAAAGCGATGATTCAATCCCCTGTTTTGGCTAAAAGCGACCATTCAATCCCCTGTTTTGGCTAAAAGCGACCATTCAATCCCCTGTTTTGGCTAAAAGGGACCATTCAATCCCCTGTTTTGGAGGGGGTGCTCACCTGCTTCTGGCTGAGGTAGTCCATGCCTCGCGCCACATCGGCGGCGAAGTGCAGGAGCTGCTGGGAGGAGAGGGTGGAGGCGGTGCTGTTGGCGATGGCGAAGGCGGGGTCCGTCTCCAGGACTCTGCTCTTCCGTAAGAAGTCCAGGAGGTTGCCATGGGGGGCGTACTCAATCGCCAGGTACAGATACCCTGAGAGCAGATGTGCGTTCAAGATGGCAAACGTTAGCTAACAGTAGTTAAACATCTTCAAACTTTTTTCTGTTTGCCATGAACATTAGCTAACGTTAGCTAACAGTTTGAAAATGTAGTGAGCCAGAATGGCTGCTGATGAGGAAAACCCTGAGAGAACAAAAGTTATAATACCCTTTAGTGAATGTAATAGTTATTCTTACCTTTAAATATAAATCACAGGAAAGCAAATAATGAGCTAGCTGCCATTGTTAGACATTGACAGGGATAGCATACCTCGGTGTTCACATGCGCCCAGCAGATTGATGATGTTGGGGTGATGGCCAAGTTTGCAGAGTACCTCTAGCTCTCCGGCGAAGTCCCGGTGGTCATCTTTAGAGGCGTATTCTGTGTGGAGAGGCACATCGACAGAGCTTGTCGTATTTCGTCTTGTCAATACAGAACAACATGCCAGACCCAAAAGGAAAACAATGATTCAGCCATCCAAACCGCAACCGCAAAGTGGTTTATTTCTCTCCTCCCAGAGTGGAAACCTAGGAATTAATCTATGCTGAATCCCAAAGTTCTCCTTACACATTAACTACATTAATATTGAATGAATAATGCCATAATGAAACTGTAGTGATAGTGCTTTATGTTGTGAACCTCAGGTAGGAGAGTGAATGCAAGGACATACATTGGAAAGACTAAGTCTTTTGCCCTATTGCAGTTTCAGAAGGTCTGCTCCACACCTTTCATCCGCTTGATTGCGGCGTCCATCCTAAGTCCGTCCTTCTTAATCCGTGCTTTCAGAACCTGACCGAAGTTGCCCTCGCCGATGACGTCCTGGAACTTGATGTCGTTCCACTCCAGAGCTGGGTAGGCCACCGGCTGGCCTGAGTTCTTGGACTTCTTCTGCATGTTGAGGGACCCCGAGCTGAACTGAACCACAGGCTCTTCCCTCTGTGTCGAAGGCAATGGAGTTCAAAAGTAAGTATTTTTCCCCCTCCTAGATCCACAGCACATGATGGACCTCCACACAGAAAAGCATGGCACAACATTCAATTCTTTGATTTCTTAGCAAATGCTCTTATTACAGTTCATGAGCTGAGAAATAGAAGGTTCTATCTGCTTTCTGAGTAGTTTAGAGATATTGAACTTAAACGATTCGGGGTGAATGGGCTACAAGCAGATACGAATTCGCATTTTTTTCATACTTTTAAACAGTATTTTTATGTAAAACTTCACACATGTATTTAGTGCCCTATAAACAACATACTTATGTATGCATACACTAATTCTTTTTTTTTTTTTTTTTTCAGTTATAACCTTCTCATTCTCAGCCCACGAGTATGAAACTTGCTCTATACAGCTGCTTATCTGACTGAGCCAATCCAGGGACTGCACCGTGCTGAAGGTTAGAACAGCAGTGTCCCACTAGGAATCCAACATGCAACTGTCATTCTGGCATGAACATTTACCAAACCAATATGCTACAATGCCATTAATAGAGCGTGATAAAGTGTAATGTACCACAATGTTCTGGAAGGCCTGGACCATCCTGCGCTGGAAGGTGGCCCTCTTCAGCTGCAGCACAATGCAGAAGGCCAGCAAGATGGTGATGCAGGTCATTCCAGCAGAGCCCAGGATGGCAAAGAACAGCATGTTTCCCTCGCTGCCAAAGCCATAGAACCCTATGGAGAAAAACCATGAGTGAGTCCCACAAAAGAGCAGCAACGAGCTTAGGACAAACAAAGAGGCTTCCTGTGTTCATATGTTAAAACAAAGTGTTTTGAAAAGGCAGCCCTGTCAGAGAAAGATTCATGGTAAAAATATCATCAGTTAAGTATTTATGAGGAATGTTTTATCCACTAGCATATTTTCCAAAATAAAGATTGTATTCTAAAAAAACATGTACAGTATGTGTCCTGTTCTTCTAAAGCAGGTTAGCTAGCATACAAAGTCATATGAATTTGTATCAGGAGCAAACAATCCGGTTCCATACACCAAAAAAGTTTGAGAAATGCTCCATCGCACCCCAACTGAAATTTTATTACATTTATCCTACTGTTCATTTGCGAAAGGGTCAAGAGACCCTGCTGAAAAAAACAGCTCAAGCCAGATTTTACAGCAGGGCATATTGACAAGGCTGTGAGTTCAGAATAAGGCTCGGCAACATATTATAGCCGGGGTCAACTCACGAGAGCTCTCTTGAGGGGACAGGGTCTGGACACGGATGGACTGGATGTCGACGCTCTTCCCGATGTTGTTCTGGGCCCAGATCTCCACCAGGTACGGCGTGTTGGGCTTCAGGCCGCGAAGCTGGAACTGCAGGTGCTGCTGGTCCTGCACGTTGATCTCAGCCTGCTGGCTGTAGTCGGCCAGCACCGTGTCCTTGAAGCGGATGATGACTCTGGAGATGGAGTTCCCCTCCTCCAGGGACCAAGTGATGATGGCGGACGAGTCGGTGATGTTGCAACTCATGACGCCAAACGGTGCCGGTGGTCGCTCTGCCGAAGAACAGAAATGCCACACTATTAAAAGAGAATTCTGTGTCAAACATGAAACATTCTGACTAGTATCTGAATGGGACAAAATATCTAATCTACTGTTAGCCCCAATATGCTAGCAGTCACTTCAAGGTGCTCTGCCAACAAACAGAAATGCCACATCATGAATTCTGGGTCAAATTCGAAAAACTAAACATAATATCGGAATATGACAAAATAAAATCTACTGTTAGTCCCAATATGCTAGTAGTGGCATCATATCAAAGAGGTGTCTTGTGTTCCTCCATGGCCTCACCATTGCTGAGGGTCCATGCGGAAACGGGCTGGCAGTACTGGCCCCCTGAAGTCGTTATCACGTGGACTTTGCACTCGTACTTCTGTTTGGGCTTCAGGTCCGTTAGAGTCAGGCCGGTGGAGTTCTTCGGCAGATGGTATGTCTTGATGTTTTCGGGCGCGGAGGCCTGAATACACTCCACCTGGTAGGACCAGGTTTCCTTTGCGGGCCCCTTCACTGGGTCCCAGGTGAGACTGAGGGAGGTCTGGCTCAGTGGCACCAGTTTCACCCTGGTGAGGAGCGGAAGATCTGGCCAGGGAGAAAGAGCAGGGAATACCAAGAAAGACTCAGAGAGATCAGTTTGGAATCACACTTGGTATGAACAGAAATTGCTTGCAGATGGAAGTAATTCCACAGACTTGGAGATGATCTGTGTGCCTCCAAACATAATTGCCCTGAGGTGTGAGAATCCATCTTTGCTAACCCGATCCAACGGAATCCAGAGGTTTTTACGTGCATTTTTACAGCTTGAATTACCATCTACTCGTCTGTCCTTCCAAACTTATGCCAACTTAGATCTCATCCAGTGGAGATTCTGTTTAGAACAGGTCTTACCAAATACAGGGGTAGAGAAGATGGCCTCGGGCCCAGGGAAGCCGGCCCCTCCGGCACCATGGCGACTCAGCTGAATGAAGGCGACGTACTGAGTACACGGGGTCAGGTTCTCCAGCTTTACCAGCGGGCCAGTCACTAACAGCAACACACAAAATGCTAAACGTCATAACTTTTCACTGCAAAAGCTCCCAAACACATATGCAGCAAAAGAAGCATTAATGACTTTCACCTTTTTCGTGATAATTTGGTCATGGTTGCATGGCAGCCAATCACCATTGGTGTGTGAGAGTGTGAATGAATGGGCGAATGAGAAACATCAGTGATTTGGGTAAAGGCGCTATATAAATGCCAACCATTTGCCATTTACCATGGTTATGGACAGAATGTATCTGCAATAAGACTCACTGACTCTTACGATCGCATGAGTCTTTGAAACTCCAGTAAATGGGATCAGGCTGGAATAAAGATAAAAACGAACGTACCTTCAGCGGTCTCCCACGAAGTGGTGTTGACTTGCTTGTAAACAACCTTCACGGAGGTAACTGGCCCGTCCCCGCTATACGGCTCTCTGTTAACGGAGATGATCAGGTGATACGGCCCACTTCCGTTCAACAAGGGAGGGTACTGAGGCTTCGGGGGCACTGTAGAGAGAAGATATTATCGGCCGCCTTTAGGATTCAGGTTTAAAATGTAGGGGAAAATGCAGGGTGAAGTGCATCCGAGTGGCATCGTCAGTACAGCTGATCTGGCCACAAACACAGGATCAGCCATATAGCCTAGACATCATATATGACATCATAGGTAGCATACTAATGATGTAAAGCTAACATGAGCTGTGTTCAAAAGTGCATACTAGCATACTACTCGGACTAAATTTCAGGCTGATATTCACTGAAATGAAATAGTATGAGTAGTATGCGGTGATTCCAAAATGAGGAAAAAAAGGAAATTCATGCACAGGTGTATTGAAGGCCATTTCCCAAGAAGGCATCTCTATGACAGTATGCAATCCTACGTATTCTCTCACCTTTGACAGTGACGATAAAATCTTTTTCTGCCTGCCCGGCTGTGGTTTTCGCCTGGCAGAGCCAGCGGCCAGCGTCATGCACTGTGATTTTATCCACCTTGAACTGGGAAATGGTTTGGTTGTTCACAGTATCCGTATCTGTGGCCTGAAAAAAATAAAATAAAATAAAAAATAATAATAATAATATATATATATAAAACATAAAACACAGCTTATCTTAATCCAGAGGTGAGTACTTGCTGGGTGAAGTACAGTAAACATGCATAGGGCTGTAGCAGTTGCTGTCCTGTGCTGATACACCTTGACAGAGAGCAGGCTGATGCTAACATTAGAGCTGATCAATTTCAATTCCTGTCTTTTGAGGCTTTTGGCAAATGCAAACATTTCATTTGAGATGTATTTTTGGCGATTAATGTGATTAAAGTGTAATTAAAGATACTCACATATATTCTTGTTTTGTCCGGTTTGATCAGTTCTATCTCTCCATGCAGTGGTGCTGGGTGGCCATGGACAGTGCAGTTGAGCATATAGATCACCCCAGCATTGAGCTCTGAATCCCCAAGGCTGGTAACCACTGTCGGTGCCTGATCTAAAGATAAACAAACATGTTTTATTTCTTAGGTTAAAGGAATGCAACACGTTATATGTGTATGTTTCCTCGCAGAAACTTTCTTCTGAGCTGATACTCACAATAAAATGGACACATTCTTCTTCTTCTTCTACTTATTACTATTATTATTATCAGTATTATTATTATTATTATTATTATTTTTAAATATATTGCACAGGTACAGTAGTGTTTAGAGGAGGTCCAAGTTTAGTATCCACAGATTGACAGTCATGAGATAGAATTGTTTGAGTGTCAGCATGTGCTACCATACATGGACGTGGTCAGAGAGTTGTACAGTGGGTCTAACTCTGAGTGGAAACAACAGTGCGCTCCAGTGAAGAGTCCTTACCTTCGTTCTCACAGCGGGAGCCGTGCCGTGCCGCGCACACACATCCACGGAAGCGGTCGCACTTGCCCTGGCCCCCGCACTCACACCTCAGCTTACAGCCCGCCCCATAGAAACCCTGGGGGCAGGCTGAAACCACAGGGAGAAACCAATCAGAGAACAGAGAGATATCTTCTCATCTTCTACAAAAGGGCAAATTAATCATGGCACAGAGGCTGACATAAAATGTCATGCACAATTAAATATTATACAATTCTATAATAGGTATACACTTCTTTCAGGATAATTAAAATGGCGTGAATTAGATTATTTTAACCGCTTAGACATAACCACCCCAGTAGGTAGTAGGTAAATAGCAGGTAAATATGAGCAGAGCTCACCTTCACTGCAGTTTAAGCCCCACCACCCCGTAGCACAGGAGCAACCGTAAGGATCCTGAAGGCAGAAGACCATCGACCGACAGTAGCCGTCTCTACACCTGTTTTTACACAATCGGCCAAACCTGCCCTTCCCGCACACTGCAAAAGATCAACGTCGTGTTATATGTACATCACGCCTGCACACCTGTAACAACGGCTCCTGGATATTACAGATATTAACAGGAGAGGACGTACCAGTGTACCATGTGGAACTAGCCAGCCGAATTTTGCTGTAACATGGAACAGCTGAACTTATTAACTGAGACCAAGAAAGTATAGTAATCTGAGGCTAGAATAATATTTTAATTTATGTTACAACCTGTGGTCTCCTCACCACTTGCATGCAGTACACACACACAATGTAATGGTAAGAACTAATTTAACCGTAAGAACATGCTATATTCACGGTTTGAATGGAAAATGTCTATTTATTACAACAGAGGCAACCAGGCAACAATCAAACAAAAAAAGAACAAAACAAATATACCTTTAGTATTTGTGCTGGAATTCATTAACATATGTGCAACCAATAATTACAAAACAGACAACAATGGGAAATAATGGCTGAATGTCTTTTTATAACAGTTTGATGTCTGTGTATATGTTAATTGTCCGGCATCCATAGAACACACACACACACTCCACCCCAATTCTCAATTAATGAAAACATTTCTACGGTATGTTTACCAATTTCGCAGGTCTGCCCTTTGAATCCTGGGGGGCAGACGCATTCCCCTGTCGTGTCATGGCACAGACCCCCATTCAGACACATGGGACAGGTCTGAGAACAGTGGGCACCCCAAAACCCTGCAGGGCAGCCTAGAAACACAATCCATTTTTACAATATAATCCATCCACATTTAGTTTTACATGTAGGCTACAGATATAAAAACACGAGAAAAAATCGAGAAAAACACAATCAATAGGTTAAAAACGGCATCAACTGAAAGGTGCAGGAAAAAAGTTGATAGTAGCACTAACTTCTTACTATCAGCCTGGTGATTGCGGAGGAAGGCATGGTCTCGGCGATGTATCGGACCGTGTAGAAGCCTGCATGTTCCAGGGCCACGGCGTTTATGGGGTATTGTAGGGTGTCACGGATTTCGTCTCGGGGCACAGAGTGAATGAAGGAACCTGAGGAAGAGGGAAGGCGTGATCCCTGGAACGCTAGCCCTGTGCTCTGCTTTTTAACGGTCTGGGGATCCCCAGAGCTTCCACGAGACATGTACAGCTAACGCAAACCACTCCAGGCATGGCGTTTCGCATTTAATATGCGGCATGCACAGAAAACCGTTCGGTCAGTCAGTTCATACAGTCATTAAACGTAGCCCTGCTTCCCCTGAGACAAGCATTGATATTTTAATGGGCACAACCATGCAACGGATGCTTACCAACCCCCAGACCAACAGTCTCTCACCGTTTTTAAAGATGTACGCGTCCTCTGCTACAACCTTCCTACGGGTGTAGGATATATTGATGTTTTCCCCGATGTTGGCTGTGATTGTCAAAGAGTCTGGGTGGAATGCAGCTTAAAGGGAAACACATTTTCTTTTAAAAATGTCACATTTGTAATATAATGTCATTATGCAATGCCATTTACGGGAAATTGAATCAGTTTTCACTGCACTGGGAGAAAGCCCAAGTCAACAAACACTTGTGACAGGAAGTTCAGTGTTCTATTCATCCTGTCTGTTTTTTGTTTAATCTGGCCAGACATTTCACCTTATCTGGTCAAAACTATATTGTGCCAAAAATAATGAGATTTGCATTGCAAAACATATATGAAAGTAGTTAGTATTTAAGAAATGTTAGTATTTAAGTAAAGTTTGGCTGACAGACTATAGATCACTTTTGGGACAGCCTTCTATTGACATCAATGGATATATCCATGATCCCTATAGACAAATTTACCCTTACCTATGTTATATTTTACCCCTAGTTTCCCTGGTACAACCTCAATCACAGTAACAGTAAATAGTATCAGAAACCAGCATTTTAATGTAATTACTGTACATAAACAGGACATTAAGTCCTAATCCTGTACCTTCATTCAGCATCCTGAAGGTGTACACTTTTCCTGTGGAGTCAGAGTTTCTGACTCTACAGTAGAAAGCTCCAAAGACGTCAACGTTCCGCGTTTTCCAGGTAATCTTCGAAGCGACTCGGTAGTCCTTGTCGGGCACGACCTGCAGGGTCTGTGGCGTCACCTCCCAAGCCGGAAACTCCCTTCCCATGCCGAGTGTGACCGGAGCCTTCCAGTCGCTGCTGACACAGTGAAGCGAGGACTCCGAGCCGGTCACCACGGCTTCCGGATTCACCAAGGTCAGGTCCGCAAGGTCCAATGCGTCACCTGAACACAGACGCGCAGGTAAGCCCTGTCCTCGCCACCCGCACTCTACCAAAGTGTTCAGACTAGTCACCTGAACACAGACGCGCAGGTAAGCCCTGTCCTCGCCACCCGCACTCTACCAAAGTGTTCAGACTAGTCACCTGAACACAGACGCGCAGGTAAGCCCTGTCCTCGCCACCCGCACTCTACCAAAGTGTTCAGACTAGTCACCTGAACACAGACGCGCAGGTAAGCCCTGTCCTCGCCAGACTAACGATAGAACTTATTCTTTATTCTTCCTTTTCCTCCGTGTTTTCCTTTCTCCAAATATGAATGCAGAATCATGTCTATCCACCATCTGCATGGCTACTACTTCTTTGGGCTCATAATATTACAGTACTAGTGTCTGACCGGGTTGAGATTGGATGATGTGAGATAGATGGGTTTAGGTTCTCCTGACAAAACATGATCTGGCGTGGGTGGGGATTCAACCGCAGGTGGCCATTCAAATGCAATTTGCCTGGTCAGCCTGTGTAGCTAGCTAACAGAAAGACGACATGTCCGCTATTTACAATTCGTGATTTAACAATAAATGTGTCTGAATCAGCTTGCTAGCAGGGCTGGGCATTATCAGGTGAGTTGTGATGCAGTGTTCCCAATATAGCGATCATGACCTAATGCATGTCCTGATTCGCATGGTGATGTGAATTTTGGAAATGACTTAAAACCAAATCGAACATCACAGATTAAAACCTCATTAAGAACAACAGTTGTTAATTGTAAACAGTAAAAGAAGCATACACTTCCAGTCAAGAATACAAAATTCAACAAGTTCAACAAGATTCCGCACAACACATTATTAAGTTAAACTTAGTTTTCTTGCTTAAACCTTTGCACTTAAAACAGCATGTTGTGAGCGTATTCATGTTGTAAATTCATACATGTTTACATACTGAAATAAGGGGGACATGCCAAAGGAAATCAAATAAAGCCCTATTCCAAATGGAGACTTTCATATTACTCCTAATATCATCTCAATCACTGCCCACATGCAACAGGTTTGTAAAAAATTATAAATGTTGATTTGTATGTTTTTCTAAATTAAACATATAATTGTTTTTATGATTATGGACCTTTTATAGGACATATTAGAAAGGATAATATCTGAAAAAGAGTATCTGCCAAATGCCAAAAATATCATATTTCAGTTTGTCTATTTAAATATCTTTACATAGTTAAAAAATAGGAAAGATCAACATTTTTGCATTGGTTCAAATATTATTCCGAAAAATATGATGGTGATTCAGTTTGCATAGGTGTATTGCTAAAATGAAAAAGATCTGCTGGTTATATTACACTAAGCATCCAGCAGTGGGGATTTCACACACAGGCTGTAGGGATCTGAAGCAGCTTTCCACCATCAACAGCAGCTGGTTTCTGCTGCAGTGTATGCGTGTGGGCTTCAGGGAGTTGATTCAGACAGAAACAGCATCCCCCGCATTTTTATGTCCTCTGGAAATGGCATTTATGAGACCATTAGCATGGACATACTAAAGATGAGCAGCCTCTTCTAACCTCAAGAGTAAAAACAAGGGAAAATCCAGGACCCTGAATTCTATCAAAAGTTGTTGCAAACAGAGGCCAATCACGTTCACATCTCTAATATACCGTACTGTAGGTGTAACCTGAACAATAGCTTCAGTATTGTAAACATTATCCAGACTCCAAATATAGAAATATTATAGCTTTATAAAACGACTGCTTTGTTATAAATCATATCATTGTCAGCAGGAGGAAGTGCTGCGGCATGCCAACTGAATCAACAATGAAAATACTGAATCAGTACTTTCTGGTCTGGCAGCAATAAAAAAGCCCTATTTTTAACTCGCAATCAAATGTTAAAAATAAGTATTAAATCATACATACTAGCCCCATTTTTCCTGAAGCATTTACGTCATAAATTTTACTGCTGACAATAGTGCAGTCTGAGGACTCAGATAAGCCTCTGAGCAGATTAATTAACCCACATCTACGTAACCATTAATTGTTTTATAAGACCACATCGTACGTTAGTTTCAGGGTGTCAAGAGGAAGACCACACCCCACAATTGTTCCTACAAGTATGATCCTGGCGTCAGGAGGGAGCACATTTTGCAACAAGTTATCCTGTCGCAAAAAAACTAAAGAAATAAAAGCTTATCCAACTGGCCTGCTTATTTTTAGGAGCAACCCATTAGCTTTGGAAAGCAAACTATTTGGACATTTTAATTGTTCAACAATTTTTGGTGTGGCTCACTTCTAGTCAAAACATTTATATAATTGAATGTGAATATGAAAATATGTGTAATCACAAGCACAGAAAGGGTTTTTTGTTGTTTGAAAGCCCTGAATATTATAACTCATATTCCTGCAGTCAAGGTGCCTTGTAGTCATTAGCAGTATTTTAGTTGCTCACAGCAAACCTTTTCAGTTATGTTTTGTCCAACTATCCAAAGTATAGGATAAAAACATGACAAGCATGAACATTCCAACAAGTGTTTGGGCATGACCGGTATTTTGTCCTGTATTGTTTTGTGCTTGGGTGTAGTCTAATCTCATCATTCATTTCTATTGACAATGTCAAAGAACCCTGAAGAAAAAATTGTAAAAGGAACAGCATTTTGATTTTGAGCATAAAATGTTTTGTCCATCCACTAATAGATATAGTCACAGTATAGCACCCTCACCACCCTGGAACATCTAAAATCTTAAGCTATGCAAGCAAGAACTAAAGTCTTAAGCAATACGGGGCAGTAGAAAAATCTCAAGCTATGTGAGGCAGTGCTAATCTTAAACTATGTGATGCACTGGTAAAATGTCAAGACATTCAAGACAGAGGTAAAATCTTAAACTAAGCAAGGCAGTGGTAAAATCTTAAACTAAGCAAGGCAGTGGTAAAATCTTAAGCTAAGCAAGGCAGTGGTAAAATCTTAAGCTATGTGACGCAGTCCTTAGTACTTAGACAGCAGAACGGATGGGAAAGTGGTGTTGAGGGGATGTAGAAGGCACTCTTCTACATGTCCCCCAAAACAATGGTGTGCTGCAGAGAGAAGGTCATGGCTCACTATGTCTTTTAGTCTTTACAGACCCCATCTTATGTACTCTCACAAAAAAAGGTACAAAAGCGTTGCTGCGGTGGAACCCTATTGGTACATAAATGTGTACCCCAAACCATTGCTTCAGTAATTCATTTGTACCTTTTTTGCACGTAAAGGGTTTTTATTTGGACCCAAAGAGCAGTACTGTACTTTACTGTACTGTACTGCAGCTCTCTTCAGGTCCTGCTCGTGGTATTCAGCAAGTGAATCGCATGTTCAATTGGAATGAGATCAGGTGATTGCCTTGGCCAGTCAAGAACATTCCACTTTTTGCTCATAAAAAGTCCTTGTTTGTTTTGGCTGTATGTTTTGGATAATTTTTCTGCTGCATGAAGATGCAGTCCAATCAGTTCCAATGCATTTGCTTGGATCTGAGCAGAGAAGATGTTTCTGTATACTTCAGCATTCACCCTACACCTGCAGCAGGGACATTAAGTAAGCCAGTTCCAGTGGCAGCCGTACATGCCCAAGCCATAACATTACCTCCACCATGTTTGACAGATGAGGTGGTACAGAATGTGGTGTTTTTTTTTCCCTCCACGCTTTGGTACAGGTTGATTGTTGTCTCATCTGTCCATGACACATTGTTCCACAACTCTACACGTTTTTAATGTACATTTTTGTACTATAACCAAGCCATTCTATTCTTAAGGCTTGCCAGGGTGAACCTGCTTGAGGTTATGGATCTTATCGTGGACTTTGACACATCTACACCTACATTCTGCATGCTCTTGATCTGTTGAACAGTTACAAAGGGATTTTTCTTCACCATTGGTATTCCATGGTCTACCAGGTTGTTTGCCATTGTCATTGCCATTGCCATTGCGTGTTCTTGCTTAATAATGTAATAAACAGTTGATTTTGACAAACCTAATTTCTTGGCTATTTCTCCATGTTTTTCAGCCTAATAATGGCCTGCTTTACTGGCACTGATACCTCTTTGGTCCACATGTTGAGAGACAAATGCAGATGGCACCCAACTCTAGACCTTTTACTAGGTCTTTTATGTATGAACTAACAATGAAACTTAGCCAATTGTCCAATTACTTTTGGTCCCCTGAAATTGTGGGGACACTGTACAGCTACAATTCCTTCACTGTTCACCCAATATGGATGTAAAAATAATCAAATATAGGCTAGAATTCTTCACTTTAATTCATAGCTCTTACTTTATTTTAAATGCAATGTGCCAGAGCACAGAACATAAAAGAATATGTCCCTGTCCAAATACTCACTGCACTGTATTTTGTATTCATTACCTCTTCATATCTTATTTCAGTACAGAGTTATAGACAGTTGAGTAGAGGGTGACAACTTGCCCCATTAGTGAGTTTTCAACAAAGAAATTCATTTAAAATTCACCACTAAATATAATTTCATCAAAGGACCAAAGAGGCCGGATCAGGCAGGTTGCTGGTACCCCCTTTATTGTCAGCAGCGAACCTCTGTAACTGTCAACAATCCCCATGACGATCAACTGCAGAACATCCCCCTTCATCGCCCTATCTCTATGACCAATGACTGCGGAATGCGACAAGTCACTGTAAATCAACTGGTAATCAACCCCAACTGTAAATCATTTCACTTGAGATCAACCTGGAACAGACTATCCTTATCAAGTCATATGAATATCAAACGTTTCGACAGTATCATGCTGCACGTGTATATGTGCGTCCTCCTCTGAAGGACGCAATGCCAATCGTCACTTATCGCAACAGGGCTCACAGATTGGGCTATGCAGAGAAATGAGACAGAGGAAAGCACTTTATATGCCCCTTAACAGGAGGGACTTGCAGGGGCAAAATAACCTGTAGGGGTCAGTAGAGAGCAATAAAGTCCACTGAAATACATCCTAACAGCAGATAGCGGCTTTCAATATTCATTCTCACATATAGCTTAGTCTCAAAGACCTAATATAATAATGTATATTTTGATCAAGAAATCTTGATCTTGAAAGTGACTAATTTCTTGAATGGGGTAAAGAGATTTGCCTAGCATTTTAAGATATTCTATTTATCACGGTTTTCAGTACTAAGTATATGACATCATGTTCTCTTAGACATTTCAAATACTATTTGGGCAAACTGGATGGGAATATTTTATTGTCCAGCCAACTCCCAAAGAGCACAAACAATGCTGTTAGGATGACAGATGAGAATGCTTATCTGGGAAAGTAAGTACTAAATCAGACAGCTGATTTTATTTCTTAGTGAAATAAAGGGTCAGGCATTATTTCCAAAAATAGATTATGTGAGGCACCATAGAGGTGAAAAGAAAGGGTCTCAAGCAAGAAGAAAAATGAAGCTCTGAATGTACACAGTGTAGGTTTTTATCAACTTCTTCATTGCTAAGGTTATGAGGTTGGCCGTCGGTGTGAGAGTTTGAGGTTTGTGATGGCCCAGGGGAAGGACAGTTCTATCTCAGTGATTACTGTAAATTATACAACAGTTTGTTCCAACCTCGCATTGTGATCGGCTGAGACATTCGAAGGGGTGACATTATCACACGATAAGTTACTCCCAACTTGGCAAAACCAAAAAACCAAACTGATACTATGGTGGATTCATTGTATCAGAGATACATACTTCAGAAGAGCTTCATTCTGACATGTAATTCAGCAGACGCTTTTATCGAAAGTGACTTACAGTTGATTGGGCTAAGCAGGGGACAATCCCCCCTGGAGCAATGTGGGGTTAAGGGCCCAACAGCTGTGCTGATCTTATCGTGGCTACACTGGGGCTTGAACCACCAACTTTCATGTTGGTTAACCACTAGGCTACAGGTTTTTTTTTATTTGGCTATAAACATGTTGGTAAAACTGTTGTATAATTGGAATAAAACACTCAAAGTTGATAATGTCACTGATGCGCTGATGGTAGTCAGCCTTTTATCACATAAATATCCATCATGAAGAGTTCCTAGCATTCGTCCACCATCCAGCCTGATTCACCACATCTGTTTAGCTTTGCTGTACATGTTTATAGTCTTTAAATTATCCTCTAAGGTCCATCATTAATTCATGTAAATAACTATATTAGTTAATGCCAATACTTGAACCTTATTGTAAAGTGTGACCATGCAGTTTGTACACAGTTGGCACTACAGGGCCAAACAACCAGAGAGTTGCTTCTGTGTAATGACTCAAAGGCAATTCTATGTACTTAAATCTTCTTTCCAGGGTGACACTACAGCAGGGCTGCCTGACTAATTGGCTATGGTACTGCTTAAAAACAAACAAACCATGAAGCATGTTGCTACACTAAAAGCTACTGGTTTACCTGGATAAGCCAACTCATACATTGTATTAATTTCACAGAGTGTTGAACGAGTTTCCTTTGGCTTAAAATGGTGAAAGAATCAGCCAGTGTTGTCAAAGGGATGAATACACAATGCTTGCAGGCCGACTGTTGATATACAGAAGCAGCTCTACCGCAGGCTACCTTCTGCACATATCTGTGCAAAAAAACCCAAGAAAGACAATCTCTCAGTGAACATGTAGTCTCTGTTTATATGTCCAAGACATTTAAATGGAACACAAGACAAACAGTTTCAATTTCCCAAATATTCTTTTGCATATAAGGAAAGGTGCAGGGTGTTCATATTTTAGAGAAAATGAGAAAACCCGTTGAGCCACAAATTACAAGACTAGCTGCGTAATTCTGGAGTAAAGCATTAATAAATGTCAGCCATGTTTCCACAAAACTTGTGAGCAGGTAATTTGCTGTTTATAGAATTGTAAATGGCGATGTGAATGCTGTCTTTTCGCTGAAATGTCCAAAGACGCAATAGCTTAAGGTCAAAAGAGTGTTGAATCTGCAACGGAGTGAGACTTACACACTTAGTAGAATGCTCCGTGTTATACAGATATAATGTTATATACAGTAGTGCCCATCTGTTAAATTTGTTAATAAACACAAATTTAAAATGTCTTATGCAATGCTAACTGTGAAATGTCTTTCACTTTGACTCTTAAGTGGACTCTTGTATTGTTTTGAATAAACTGATTAAAGCTGCTTAGCTAGACTATTTTGGCCAGCGAGGGAGTGATATATTGGCAACATGAAAGCAGGGTGTGGAGGGTCATGAGCTAATTTGTTCGGAGAAAGTGGGTGGAGGGGGAAGAAAGGAAACGAGGTGGTGTTCCAGCTTGTGTTTAAAAAAAAAAAAAAAAAAATCTTTATATAATTTTACCATGATGTTCCATATCCCAAAATATACCATTTTGTATGTACTTATCTTCCATTATTGGCATACATACCAAAGGTACTTTCCTTTTATAGTATTATTTATTGATTATATACTTATGACTTATATACTTGTAGACGTTGATTAGATTCCCCTCGATTGAGACAGAAGATTTTCTCTCATATGTTCTCATACAGGACCTGTACATTAGCCATTATTGACTTTCTTGGATTTGAACCCATTTCAGACATTTACAAGCCCACACACATGCCGTTGGCTGTAATAACGCATTCACTAGTCACCCTTCAATCAAGATTCAGAGACAGAGACCACTGACAGAGCTGCACTGAGATTCTCATATTATATGTACCACTGTGTTAGTGAAGTCCATGCTACCATTACAGGCTCTGGGTTTCACACTAAAAATCCTGCATTCAACAATAGGATTTCCCATTTCAATTATTCTAATCATTTGTGTTTCATAATAACTTTTTTTCTCAAACATTTCCACCATGAATCATGGTCAGTACATATTGAAGAGCATTGGCATCACAGAGGTTGAGTACATTTTTTGACCAAACATATTTCACACAAGAGCACAGAAGATGAGACATAAAGTATGTCTACTGAGATTTTCAGATGCCTAAAAGGTCCTGGCTTATATCACAACCACATGTTGGCAGGCCGATAAACCTTGTAGCCTACCTACTCAACCTTTTCCTTACTACACCCTTTCATTATAAACACAGTGCACAGATATTTATATACACATACGTGCATATACACACAGCATGTGTTTTGTAGAGGACAAGTACTTAGCATTTGCTAAACAACAATATTTACAGAGTTTTATACAGTGACCTGACCAGTTGTTACAGTTGTTGATGCTTGGAAAAGCAACTCAATCAAATTTAGGACACACATACAAATATATACAACTGTATAGTGTAGCCCTGTCTGCAATTAACTGTTACAACCCTATTCCTACTCTTCACCATCACAGAAGTACAGGTCTTTGAAGGAACTTAGTCTTGGAATAAGTATTACTATTATTTTGTATTATTAATAGTAACACAAAAAAAAAAAAACATACAAGTTTGAAATAAATGTTTCAATATTTCCTTTAAACTATGGAAAGCTCAAGAGCTCCAGTGCTCAGCTCATTGTGTTGAACTACCTCATGGTCTTTGACACACTCGGTGATTGCTGAACCGTTGAGGCGAGGATCACCAGTGGAACTATTTATGAAACTAACAAAGAGACACTTACCTGACAGCAAACAGCAGGCCAAGTGAAGAAGGAGAGGAACGAAATCCATGCTTTTCCACCGGAGGGGTGGCGTGGGTCTGTATCCGTGTACAGACCGCGTTCAGGGGCTGCGGATCGGACCGGACCCCAGAGGGTGTCAGAGAAGCCCGTACCCAACCATCTCCACTGCCAGGAGTGGCGAAGCTCTCTCTCCCTCCCTCCTGACTCCACTCCCTCCCTCCCTCCTGACTCTACTCCCTCCCTCCCTCCTGACTCTACTCCCTCCCTCCCTCTCTCAGTCCGTAGCCCAGGCACTGGGAGCTGGAGTTCCTTTTTCCTGTTTCCTCTCATATTAGGAAGGGAAAGGCACCATCTGAACAATTGTCTGACATTAATTATGCTCCTGCCAGCCCTTTGGGGTGGATCCTCAACACTCAAGCCTAAAGAAGGCTGCTCTCAGCACAGGAAAATGGGTTTGCCTGTGGGACATAGAGATACACAAAGTTCAACAGCCTATCTGTGATATTATGATTGTGATTTTAACACATTCCACAAGACAAAAAACGGTTCCCCTCACTGTCAAACTGAAAGCCTAGTGTTCATCTATGGTCTTAATTTTTTCCCACGTAGTAAGAAATTTATCATGATGATTATAAAATATTAATTCACTGCCTCAGAAAGTACACTTATGGCGTATTTTTTTGAAGTAATATAATAAATCTGTTACTGTAAATCATTGGTTGAGGACTGTTAACAAATTAATTTTACTGTCAAACATTCACTGCTCCTGCTCTCAGAAAAACTACAACATATGATAAATGATTGACTTCTTTTTAATCAGGCATTTTCTAATTGTTTTATTTTATTGTGTTTTGATCCGTTTCCAATCTGCAGGTATGGCAGGAAAGGTGAGTTCAGGAACTATGTGTAATTATTCCCTTCCAGTGTCCACAGCTATGCATATCGTTCTCTAATTAGTCAGAAGCAAGACCTGATTTTGAACGTTTTAAAATGTTGGAAAAAAAAAACAAACTGCTGAATTAGTGTTACTGCTTTCCATAAGCATTCACGTATGTGCATGTTTCCCCAAGCACTTCAGCTTTTATTATTAAAGTACTTTCATACCTTTGTTTCCTGTGCATCTCAAGGGGAGAAATAAACTGAGAGAGTTGACTGAAAGCCAATTGAAACACATTTAAAGCCAATTAAAGTCGTGCAGTGGAAGAAACACTGCTGTTTAGATCCCGAATGCTCTCACAGACTGCAGGTGGCAGTTTGGGAATGAGGGCAGCCTGTAGTGTAGTGGTTATGGTACATGACCACCCGCAAGGTCGGTGGTTCGATCCCCGGTGTACATCCTCGGTTTGGCTGTAAAAGCTTCAGCCAAATAACATGTAATGTAATGATGACTTCCTGATACAGCCATCCCTCCAGTGAGTCACTCTGCCAGGCACTGTTCTTACCCTCTCTCAGGACAAAATGGCAAAAGCAGGGAGGAACCTGCCCGATGATGTCATAGCCCTCACCAAGGGAAGCAGAAAGGAAACCACGGTCCTGTGGTGCTGTCAACCACAGCCCACAGGTGCTGTCAGTCAACGGCCAGTCTATCAGTGTTCAACAACTACTTAAGAAAAACACAGAGTGCAAAGGAGATTTCAAGTGTCTCCCTCCCGCCCACCAGGCTCCCTGAAGGCAGGGCATATGTTCTTCCATTCAAAGGAAAATTCCACTGCATAGCCTTCAGATAGGAGCCAGCAGTTTTCTGTTAAATGTACGGAAATGGAATCCTACACGAGAATCCTCAACTCAAAGGAAGGTGCTACACACCTCCCCCCCCCCACACACACACAAAATGGCGGGTTTGTTGTAAATGTTTTCCTGAAGACCTTTGGCTTGAGAAAGGAACAGGGCTAAGATCTTTTGTTTAGACAGTGGTCTGCCATTCTTCCTCTGCCTGAGCTGAGAATGGCGCAGCTGTGGAAACACAGGGGGCCACCGGGCACTGCAAAAGCCCAAACACCCTTTTTTTCCTTTATTATCTCTGAATTAAACGAGCGGGGTTGAGTGCCAATGTGTGGCCCTGAGGGCCCCAGGGAGACACACTGGAATATCATACGGGGCCCTGCATCCTGTCGACTGTGCACACTTAGGCCAGGGGTATCCGACACGATGAAGAGAAACAAATGGACAAAATGGAGTGAGTGGTGCAAGAGATGTTGTGAATAGAAAGAAATGGACTGCATTCATATACCGCTTTACAACTGATGCCTCTCATTCACCCATTCACACTCACACACCAACAGCGATTGGCTGCCAAGCAAGGCACCAACCAGCTCGTCAGGAGCATTTGGGGGCTAGGTCTCTTGCTCAGGGACACTTCAACACACCTGGGGCAGTATGGAACCGGCAACCCACCAACTGCCAGACAACTGCTCTTACCTCCCTATTCTGGTTAGGGGCATATTCTGATTATGCTGTGAACATGAAAGGGATAATCCAACCGTATCAGTATTACAGTACATTACAGTAAGTGTAACCAGAATACTTCCTTGAGTCTTCCCAATTTGACCGGAATGTGTATTTTAAAGTAGTAACTCTGACAATTTCTATGCAACCGGAGTGCAATTATATTTAACACTGTTTCAGCACACCTGAGAGTGAGGAACGCTTCCTGTAGTCCCTGCAGTCCAGCCCTTTTGGAGTGGATTCCCGATGAGAATGGGGATAACGGAGGTACTAACTAGCATACACTACTGAACTTTCAACATTTCAACTGTGACCCTGTACTGTAGGAAGTTCATTCTTTGACTGAAACATAATGATGAATCATGATGAGATATGATCACATTTCTTGCTGTTTTAAATTAAACTTTCTTGCATCTTTTATTTATATTTAAACAAGGCATTACCCCCCTTGACGCTGAACTGACTTGCCCCAAAGACATGTTTGTCGAATATGAAACTCGCAAACTCCTCGCCCCTCTGCCTTGGGAGAGATGTTGCTGAACGTTTGTCATGCGATACGCAGAGTATTGAATAACTGACCGGTTAATATGGCTCTGTCTGTTTGGCCCGGGGCCTGGCTACCTTGTCCTGGAAACCCCCCTGGGCTGCTCTTTAACACAAACATGAACCCCAGGCTGAGTCAGGGCCCTGGGGCTCACTCGCTCTTTCTCTCTTTCTCTCTCTCTGTCTGTCTCTCTCCCCCTCTCTCTCCCACTCTTTTTCTCTTTCTCTCTGTCTGTCTCTCTCCCCCTCTCTCTCCCACTCTCTCTCCCTCTCTGTCTCTCTATCCCCCTCTCTCTCCCACTCTCTCTCCCTCTCTCTCTCTCCCCCTCTCTCCCTCCAGCGGTGACCTGGTGCTTATCCTGCTCCAGGGAGGAGCTCTTCCCCTGCGCTGAGAGGGGGTGGAGGAGCTGAGAAAGGCCAGGCAGGCAGCCTGTGGCTCCGATAGCGGCTGGGCGGAAACAAACAGCATTAAAACAATAGTGTTATCAGGCGTGGAGGTTCCTGTCTCCAGTTAACCCCGTAGCGCTGCCCGGCCAAACTGCTGGTCAGCAAGACGGCAGTAATGTCCCCGCACAATGGCTCCAGTCTGCAGAATCGCTGCTCCCTTTGGTGCCTCTCAATAAAAGCACAAGCTAAACAACCAGTTGGCTTACAGAATTCAGGTAATCTTCTTTACTTAACAAAGCTTTTATTTTTAAACATTAAGGTTCGTTGGAGGATGACCCGTGACGACTGTAGTGTACTTTATCAGAAGAATGAATAACGTGCTTGTAAAATGGGTATTAAAAAAAGCTCTCACATTCTGTACCACCAAGACAGCTGCAGGCTGAGGGAGGAGGCTGAAACAGAGCCCCCAAAGCACTTCACCTACAGCAGGGTCTGGAGTCGGGCCAGACCGCAGGCTTCCACCGGAGCTGGCATGTGTACTGACCCCCTCCTCTCCTTCTGCCCGTGAGCTCACAACAGGTAAAACCATTACAGAGAGCAAAGAGTCCACATAGGATAACAAGATCAAGCACGTACCAATAAATAAGTCTGTGGGGACGATAACTATCGGAATATACAACAAAATCGATCTGCAGAAACATACATGAATGTGCGTACAAGATTCCGCAACACATACAGGTTAAATGCATCCTGTTTTACAAATAAAGCCTGATAGGGGAGTTGCATGTGCAACGACTGTGAAACGTATGAACTTGGAATGTGGAGTCCTGCAGGAAGCACAGGGCCAGGGCCGGGGCCAGTGAGAAATCCCCAGAGGAAGGAAGTGGTCCCCCTTAGCTCCTGCTCCCCTGGAGTGCGTCGATGAGGATCTTATTGTACTCTGCGAGTTGTTTGGACACGGTCTTCACCACAGGACGGTAGTCACTTTCCATTCCCTTCGAGGCAATGACTGGAGACGGGAGTTATGGAAAACCTGCTGTATGCCAAGCAGCACCTACGGGAGGTGCTCTGGTGCTCGGGAGTTCAGAATCGGCACACTTGGGTGTCTAGTCGATTTCATGTTCCATGATTCTCCATGGGCTATTATTTACATTTGTCATTTAGCAGACGCTTTTAATCCAAAGCGACTTACAAGTGCATAGGTACTTCAACGAGTTAAAAGCATCACATCCATTAATAGCAAGACACGCACGGACAGCTGTTCTAACCAAAAAGTAATAATCATCATCATGTGCAGTTATAATAGAGCTGTGTTCAATATTAGCTAGCATGATTCCTTATGGCCCGAGTGATACCTAAGATATACTGTACTTCAGTCCCAAATCTGATTTTGAATTTCTCAAGATGATGCTGCGAGTTTTACAAATATATTTATCCAATGTCAGTCCACAACTGCAGAAAACAACTTAATAAATTCAAAGCTTCTGTTCATACTTCTGCCATGGCGTTTATACAGGTTAAAAACAAGGACCAGATTCCTAGCGTCCTGAGGCTCTGTTGTAAGAGGTGTATTGTACATGCTGCGTAGAGTGGTTAATCGTGCTGGCAAATAGTAAATGCTAAAAACCCTAAATGCTCAGCAGCGGCTTAAAAAGGATACACTCCCGCATGACGAAGTTGTTTTGCTCATGATGTTGCCACTTCCTTTCCAGGTTGGTCAGCTGACGTGGAAGACAAGTCCAGTTATATACAGACATCAAAACACTTCTGAGGCACTCATGAGAAGAGAAACACAAAGTCCTGTATGTTATATAGGGTGTCCCACAAGATTGGGGTGCCCTTAGGTACATTTCGTGTAACTCATCTTCACAAAGGCAACACAAGAGAAGTAAATGCAGGTGGCTGTGATGTGTCTGGCACAGGCTGCTGACCAGGAGGGCCAGCAAGCTGAATCCTCCTCCCTAGCCAACACTACAGGTAAATAATGTGTCACCTCCTAGAACTGCCCAGATCATGGCCGCCACTGGTACGGTCAGGATTGGATCTGGACTGCTGGTGCGCCACTTAATAAAAATTAAGCAAGGCAATAAGTACCGCACAATTGACATTGCCACTTGGAAACAATCGGTCATGACAGACATGACTAAGACATAACTGGAGGCAAATGTATGGGTGACCTGCATAACCTGTACCCCATAGCTGCAGACCATAGCTGAACTGGGAAAGATTTTCTTGTGTTTTTTTCTACATCTGAGTCCAGCGGCGATCTAAGCTTAAGAGTATAAACCGCGCGGGACAGCCCCAGTTTTTGGTTGTCCTTAATCAGGGGGCACGCACATTCCATCTTTATCGGCTGTGACCTCTGGCAGAACGTGTCTGCTCGCCTAAGCAGAAAGGCTTCCTCTGGCAGACAGTGACGGGGGAGGCCATTTTGAGAGAATTCTTCCACTGCTTCTCTGACCCAGCCATGACCACGCTTTGATGCCCTCACACGAGAAGGTTTGGATTCACATGTCCACTCACCTGTGCATGGGTCTCGTTCTCCTGCAGCTGGTTCTTCAGGGCTTCATAGTCCTCGTTCGTCTTCTGCATGGCCTTCCGAAAGGTGTCTCTCCTGTGGCTGAGGGACACCCGGTCGTCCTGCAGCCTCTAAGAGAAAACAGGCGCTCACAGTGAAGCTGTGTGCAGACCTTTCTCACTGCAGACCCTGAGATAATCATTAAATATCACCAGAGGAAACAGGACCGTTTCGCCGGGCTCGTTCTCCAGGGAAGGAACACAGCTCCGGGTCCAAATTAAACACCGCCGTACACGTTTAATGTAAACAAACAAAGGAAATTCTATATCCAGGCAGATATTGCACTGGCCATCAGCCAAACTATCTTATACTGTAGCCCAAGGCTGCTCAAATCTGGTGAAAGGTTTGACAGTGAAAACGGTAAAGCAGGCTGGCCTCAATAAACACATTCTTTCAATTCCCGACGTAGGAAAAGGAACGGTAAAGCCAGCACCTTTCAACGCTAATCAGGATCGCCACACTGTATGCCAGGTGAAAAACCAAGCCATGAAGTCCAAGGAACTCTGACTGTAGACATCCGCGATAAAATTGTGGCAAGGGTATAAAAGCTTTGAGTGTTCCCAGGAGCACAGTGGCCTCAATAAATAAAAATTGTGAAAAAGTTTGGAACCACCAGACTCTTCCTTCAGAACAGCAGCCATCAGAGAAGGTGACAAATGCCATTTCTCAGTGGAAGAAACTGGACTTCCTTGTGTCAAACATTTCAGAAAAGCCTGCATCCTGCGCAAGGAGAGGCCCAGTGGAAGCGGGTCTGCCATGCTGCTAAAGATCGGTGGAAGTGTTCCCGTGGGTGAATTCGCTCAACGGCTGCGACCTCACTGTTTCTAACGCAGAGGCCGTCTGGAACAACAGAGGTGCTAAGGAAACACAGAGCATCGGATATGTCTGTCAGAAGAAACGGGCCTTCAAGGGAGAAACAAAAGACTTGAAGTCATTCTCTTCCTGTGCATGAAGTGGGGCACACATACACTACCGTGAATATCATCCTGCTGCATCTTTACAGCAATACAATGAAATAAATGACTCCTTTTTAATTGGTTATTTAGCTGACACTTCTATCCAAAGTGACGTACAGTTGATTAGACTAAGCAGGGGACTAGACTAGCTTTATGACCAGCTTGGTCATGCTGGTTGACCAGCTCATACCCAGATAGACCAGCTTTATGACCAGCTTGGTCATGCTGGTTGACCAGCTCATACCCAGCTAGACCAGCTTTATGACCAGCTTGGTCATGCTGGTTGACCAGCTCATACCCAGCTAGACCAGCTTCATGACCAGCTTGGTCATGCTGGTTGACCAGCTCATACCCAGCTAGACCAGCTTTATGACCAGCTTGGCCATGCTGGTTGACCAGCTCATACCCAGCTAGACCAGCTTTATGACCAGCTTGGCCAGCTCAATGTTCAAGCTGGTGAAGCAGGCACAGCATGATTTTACAGCAGGGTGGACGCACGCAGCCCTGTAACAGAAACCAGATTTTCACGAACGGCTGGGTCCCGCTCGGCTCCAGGGCCCCCGTACCTTCTTCTTCTCCTCGCCGGCGGCCTTCAGCGCGTCCAGGTCTCCGTAGGTCTCCAGGCCCTCGGTCATGTGCTGGATCTTCTCCTTCAGGCCGTACAGCTCCGTGTTGATCTTGGCCTCCAGCTGCTCCACCTTCTGGAGATCCTGCTGCAGACGCTGGCTCTCTGGGGGCAGGAGCGCGCACAGGAACACAGGTTCGACTCAAATGTGCTTTTCATTAGCAACGGGGGGGTATTTAAACCCTGCCTCTTCCAGCGCAGGCCACCCCTGCTGAAAACAACACGGCTCAAGCTGGGTTTTGAAACAGCTGGTAGCTGGCTGACCGGACAGCAAACGTTTGTGTCGAACTGTGTTTGTATGTTTGCTACTGTTGAACGATTTTAAATGAACATTCCATTCAGCTTGCTACAAACGGATCAAAGGTCTTAGGTCTAACCATGCCAGCTAGCATTGTTGCTTACCTGTGATTTTTTTTAAAGGTGAGAACAAATATTACATTGATTAAAGTGTGTTATAACAGCCAAATAATTGTCAACTTCTGTACTCTCTGCGTTTTCCCCTTCAGCAGCCATTTGTGTTGGCCGCGCACTGCCTTTTCAAACTGTTAGCTAATGTTATCTATACCCAGCTCATATCCAGCTTGACCAGCTCGGCTGGTTGGTTAGCTCATAACCAGTTAGACATTAGACCAGCTTATGGCCAGCTTGACCAGCTCAATTTTCAAGCTGGTCAAGCTGGCATAGCTGGATTTTAGAGCAGAAACTCTTATGGTTAGAGCAGAATGTTCAGCAGAACTAATATTCAGTTGGCCCACAGATGTCGCTATAGGTGACGCCCACAGATGTCGCTATAGGTGACGCCCACAGATGTCGCTATAGGTGACGCATTCAGCATTCCAGCGTCAGTTAAACGGATCTCTCTAAGCACCAGGCTGACCCCTTCCAAGCTTTTTTCCCAAGGAGCTTTTTCCATTAGGCACAGACTAATGAAACCCAATCAGTAGATTTAGATAGTCCTAAATTATTTATCCAGTTAGAACATCGATTCTCAAGCCCTGTAGGACCCTGCATAATCCCAATATTATATGTTTTTAATTTTGCATTATCCATAAAGGATAAATGAAACATACAATGGTTTGCAGATTTTAATTCAATTTGTTTTCCTCCTTTCTTTCTCACCGCAGAGCAGCGCAGTGCTGCAGTGAAGTGAAACACAGGCCACTGAGGTGGGAGTCGTGTATACTGTGGTATATATACCAACGGACTTTCCCTGAATTAACAAACTGTGGGGCCCAGTATGGAGCCACTACCTCTGTGGTCCTGCATATTTATATTACTATCTAAACCTCCAGACGGTCCTCACCTTTTACTAGATTTATGGCTAAGCGAGAGACATTAGGAGACTATGAGAGAACACTGTGTGCTCTGGTTTTTAGTAAACCAAAGAAGAGTTACAATGAGGAATTTAGCCCAATAAAGATTACCATCACATTGTGCTTCAGAAATGCATTTGAGGGTGATTGGGTTTGTCTTTCCTCTCACACGCTTCCTGTCTTATCCCAATTTTTTTCACAATTTTTTTTCTTGAAATGACCAGGGAGGACACGGCAGACCCCTAAATGGGGGGGGGGGCAGCGTCTGGTTCTCGTAGCCGCCCTACACGGGGGGGGGCACTTCTGTCTCAGTGCAGGAGCGCGGTGGCAGGGCGGAGGGGGCAGGAAGGGGAAGCGAGCCACTTCCTCCTGATAGGAGCGCCGCCCAGGCCTGGTGTGTACTGAGCAGTAAAGACTCACAGATTGCCCCATCAGCGCTTCTGTGCATTCCCTGGCACTTCCTCTAGGGGTGCGCCTCCCTTACCGCCACCCCCACCCCGCCCAGGGGCCCCACCCCACCCAGGGGCCCCGCCCCGCCCAGGGGCCCCGCCCGCCGGCTTGGCGAGGGTTACTGACAATATTTATAACGGAGCGCTACAGCACTCTGCTCGTGCTGCTCTGAGAATATCAGTCTGTCTGACACTACCCTCCAGTTCCATCGCTGCAAAACGTGACCGTCTGAACCAGCGCTTTAGTCTTATAGTAAGCCTTAAGATCTTCTTTTTTTAAATCTTAGGTTGTTTTATGCGAATGTTTGCTTGAGAAGTGAGATTTTCTGATTCCATTGGCAAATATTTGAGATGAGATTTGCTTGACAAGTTAAACTTTCTTCAAATGAGTCTTATTTAGCAAAAAGAAATTGGATTCCCGCAAACTGCATCTTGCAAATTCCAAGTTGTCTTATTCAACAAAAAAGTCAAAGGCAGTAGATTTTCAGTCTCCATACAGGACTAAAATACTTGCAGTGATGGCTTTCATGCTGGAATGATCTTTGCCTTGTCTTTACTTTGATTGATACAGACTCGACTGAGGAAGCAGAGGCTGCAGTGACCTTTTACTTCAGAGCCAGTTCCACAGCCTTCGCTAAGAACGTGGTCAGATTCGCCGAGCGAGGAACACTCTCTGAAAAAAGTACAAATAAATATGTGAAAGGGAACAATGCCTGGCTGGCGCAGAATAGCAGGATCGAGGAAATGTCGGTGGATTTTTTGGAGGCGGCGAAGGGACAGGACAATTTTAGGATGACTACCTCACACGAGGGCTGAGCACAGAGGAAGGAAACAGAGCAGAGACTCAGAAACAGTATTTACATTATTGAATTTATTTACCCAGCACACCCTGTTCTCTGGGCCTGATGAAAACCTTTCATCCCCACCAAACTTAACTTGATTCTGAAATCCAGGATCCAGGTTTAAAGGTACAATAGGTAAGATTTTTGTGTTAAACCATTGTTACAAGACCATTGTAAATACCTTCCTATCATTGAAAAATGTTCACTGACATGTTGACTCACCCTCTGTCTGTGTTTTTAGTTTCAAAATATACAG
Source organism: Conger conger (assembly GCF_963514075.1). NCBI lineage: Eukaryota > Metazoa > Chordata > Actinopteri > Anguilliformes > Congridae > Conger > Conger conger. The sequence goes on from NC_083771.1 coordinate 4,812,003, forward strand.
TTGACGGCCCGACACTCTGTACCAAAACATTGTATAACTGTATAATAATTCAAGCTCATTGGTTGAAAATTGGTTCTAATTGCCACAGCCAATGGCGTTTCAATGTCAGCGCTTTCACAGAGAAGGGGGAGGGATAAACAGTGTTGCGGTTTGAAGGTGTTTGTTGCTGCTATTCCTCTCTTGACAATTAGATGTCCAAAATTACCTATTGTACCTTTAAAGGTAGTAAGTATCCAAACATCTGAAAACCCATAACTCAGAGACGGCCAAGACATTTCAGACAACGGGTGCTTATACAGGAGATACCCCAATCCTAAGAGTAATGAAAAACTCTCACACACCGTGAAGCAAAAAAAGAAAAGGAAGGTAGATAAGCATAATCCAATAGATCTTTATAGTATGGGTGTGTGAGATTATATCAGAATTTTGTTCAGATTTGGCCAAAAAGGGGAGTCTGTCAGCAGGGAGAGTCTGTGGTCACTGCAGGAGACCCTAAACAGTATCTGCAAAGGTATGAGGCGTTCCCAGCCAAGGCATAACCTGCCATTAGTATGTTTTGTCTGGTAAATTCTGGTGAAGTTCTGCTGATGGCCAAAAAGAATGCTCTGATTGAGGTCTGGCCCAGAAGCCACACAGAACAGCCTTGGGGCCCTGCAAGGTAGGTGGTTCGATCCCTGGTGTAGCCACAATAAAATCTGCATAGCTTTTGGGCCCTTGAGCAAGGCCCTTAACCACACATTGCTCCAGGGGGGACTGTCTCCTGCTTAGTCTAATAACATGTAATGTAATGCAATGCAATGGGAGGACTGGGCCAGATGATGTGAGTGAGTCTTTGACTAACCTGCAGACAGGCCTTTCGCGGTGCTCTGTGACTTGTGCATTTCTGTCTCCTTAAAGCTGAGGTCCTCCTGCATCGACTTGAGCTCATTGGCTGTGACCGAGGAGATCTGCCTCATGCGATTCATGTTCTGCAAAAGCAAGCAGACGGGAGCACACACATTTCAGCTGCGCTTTATTTAACCGGACGTAGTCACCGTTAAAAATGAATGAGGCCAAGCAAAAGCGTTAACTGCAAAACAGGGTCAGGCAAAGTTTCAAAGGTCCAAATGTTCTCAGTCACCATGGAGCAAATGATAAATGGTTTATATCGCGCCTTTATCCAAATCGCTGTGCAATTGATGCTTCTCATTCACCCCTTCACACACACACTCACACACCAACGGTGACTGGCTGCCATGCAAGGCACCACCCAGCTCATCAGGAGCATTTGGGGGCGTCTTACTCAGGGTCACTTCGACACTCCCAGGGCGGGATCGAACTGGCAACCCTCCGACTGCCGTACGACCGCTCTTACCTCCTGAGCCCAGGAGCAGGTTAGAGTACCGCTGAGAAACAGCTGCAGTGCAATCAATATGAGGAACGAACCCACAACCTTGCGGTGGAATGGAAGGTGGGAGCCCGGAGCCCAGTCCCCAGGTGTGTTTCAGCGCGGCCCTTACCCGGCTGCAGTGCTCCAGCAAGGCCACGACGCTGGCCTGTGTCTGCTCACTGCGCTCCACCTCCTGCGCCCGGCTTTCTCCAAACGTCTCCAGGAAATCTGTTTAAAAACCAGCCCACATTACTGACATATTACACACCAGCACACATTACTGACATATTACAGACCAGCCCACATTACTGACATATTACACACCAGCCCACATTACTGACATATTACACACCAGCACACATTACTGACATATTACACACCAGCACACATTACTGACATATTACACACCAGCCCACATTACTGACATATTACACACCAGCCCACATTACTGACATATTACACACCAGCACACATTACTGACATATTACACACCAGCACACATTACTGACATATTACACACCAGCCCACATTACTGACATATTACACACCAGCCCACATTACAGACATATTACACACCAGCCCACATTACAGACATATTACACACCAGCACACATTACTGACATATTACACACCAGCCCACATTACTGACATATTACACACCAGCCCACATTACTGACATATTACACACCAGCCCACATTACTGACATATTACACACCAGCCCACATTACAGACATATTACACACCAGCCCACATTACAGACATATTACACACCAGCACACATTACTGACATATTACACACCAGCACACATTACTGACATATTACACACCAGCCCACATTACTGACATATTACACACCAGCCCACATTACTGACATATTACACACCAGCACACATTACTGACATATTACACACCAGCCCACATTACTGACATATTACACACCAGCCCACATTACTGACATATTACAGACCAGCCCACATTACTGACATATTACACACCAGCCCACATTACAGACATATTACACACCAGCCCACATTACAGACATATTACACACCAGCCCACATTACTGACATATTACACACCAGCCCACATTACTGACATATTACACACCAGCCCACATTACTGACATATTACACACCAGCCACATAATATTACACCAGCAAGGAGAAAGAAAACAATCAAAAGGCCTGAGAAAACAACAGGCCATTATGTTTTACGATGCCTCGTTTCGACTCAAATATCTGAAATCATAAATCTGTAACCTTGAGGATCCAGTAAAGCACACAGTACAAAATGTACTCCGCATATTGACTGCCAGCAGTAAAAGGTCAAACTCACTGTCCATGTTCTCCTCCCTCTTCTTTAGCTCTTTGTACTTCTGGTTTCTTTCCCCTGCAAAGACAGAAAAGGGTATGACCAATATCCAGGAGAGTGGCAACCAGGACCTGACCACCAGGGGCTCTAATCCCAGATGGAACACCATAGTTGTGAAGAGGCTCATTCTTTGCTATTCCTTCATGCTCCTGGGTTACAGAATGAGCAAGTTATAAACACTCGATTGGGTATCTGCTAGAAAAATTAATATAAACGTAAAAACATATCATGGGGCGAAGAGCTGCTCTGCTCACAGCTCTTTGCAAATGTTTTGTGGCTGTTTTAGATACTAAAACCAGGAAGAGATCGCTGATGAGTGTGGGAGTTTAAGTATCCTTTGGACATAATCCAGGTGACGGAGCTGTCTAGTGGAGCAATGATCAATATTTTATCAGCCTCTGTGGTGCCTCACGTTCAAGATTCTAAAAGATAATTAAATATGGATATTCATAAATCATAAACTTCCTTTAAATACAGCCTCTATTTATTTTTAAATATACAAATTAAAAGGGGCCCCGTGTAGATCACGTGTATCAGCCTTAGTTGCATTACATCCCTAGGTGGTGCTACAGAACCATGTAAAAATGTTGCTTTTTAAAGAATCATTCCTGATGTACCCTTACATCCAATACACACCAAAGTTGGCATGGATGGTATTTGTATTAGGTTTGTAGTCCATGACAAAGTTCCCCCCAATGTTGTGACTGTATTTACAGTTTTGTTTGTCCGTACACATCCACAGCATGAAGTCGGGATCCTGTGAAGATTAGTGTGTGATCATCAGGGACATTGACCTATTTACACTCTTAAGTTCACTTGGGAAAATGTTGAGGGAATGGCCCAAATTAGGAGTGGAAATTGGACATAAACAGCCCTGTGTTTAGTGCCAAATTATCTACAAAGAAATTTAAAAAATTCAAAAAAAGGAGGAGGAAATGGCAGTCAGAGATTTGGCAATGAAGGAAGAAGTAACAGGACATTCAGGAGGAGGTGATTCACATCTTTACAGCGACATTAAGATAACTATATTTTTACGGGCAGTTGGCATACTGTAAGACTCTCAGAATAAAGCAAAGTTTTCTTACCATCTGGACAAGAATAAGGAAGAGAAGCAAGAGGAAAAAGAGAAGAAACAGAAAGAAAGAAAGACAAGTTGATGGAATTAACGCAACGGACAAAACATACACTTCTGACCAAAGGACTAAATGTTCTAAGAACACAAACTGTTTTCTTCCTCTGCATACGGACTGAGGCCTTTCACATTGTGAACAGTCTTACAAACCGATTTGATCCTGATTAAATACACAATATGTTGACCCTGCAGCTCTGGAATGTTCACTTTCAAGTGCTTTTGTTCCTAACAGGAGACAACTGCATTTTCAGCACAATAAAGAGCTGCAAATCACCACACAGAACGGCTTTTCTGCGCTCCCAGAACAGGATGCAGTAAACTGCGGAGGCGGCCGCCCGCCCTGGCCGCGGTCCAGAGGCATGAGTGGATTTATGATCCGTGCCCGGCGCGGTGCTCGGAGGAGGGCGGAGGCCCGTCTCTGCCCGGGCGGACAGGCCCGGAGCGCGCTGGTCTGTGGACGGGGCCGGAGGCAGCCGGAGGCCTTCCTGCCCAAGCCCACTATTGTGCAGGTCAGCATGCGCAGCCCAGCCCTGATGTCAGGGGGTATTGGGTTCTACCCTGACACTAGGAGGTATCTGGCTCTACCCTGACACTAGGAGGTATCTGGCTCTACCCTGACACTAGGAGGTATCTGGCTCTACCCTGACACTAGGAGGTATCGGGTTCTACCCTGACACTAGGAGGTATCTGGCTCTACCCTGACACTAGGAGGTATCTGGCTCTACCCTGACACTAGGAGGTATCTGGCTCTACCCTGACACTAGGAGGTATCTGGCTCTACCCTGACACTAGGAGGTATCTGGCTCTACCCTGACACTAGGAGGTATTGGGTTCTATCCTGCCACTAGGAGGTATTGGGTTCTACCCTGACACTAGGAGGTATCTGGCTCTACCCTGACACTAGGAGGTATTGGGTTCTACCCTGACACTAGGAGGTATCTGGCTCTACCCTGACACTAGGAGGTATCTGGCTCTACCCTGACACTAGGAGGTATCTGGCTCTACCCTGACACTAGGAGGTATCTGGCTCTACCCTGACACTAGGAGGTATCTGGCTCTACCCTGACACTAGGAGGTATTGGGTTCTATCCTGCCACTAGGAGGTATTGGGTTCTACCCTGACACTAGGAGGTATCTGGCTCTACCCTGACACTAGGAGGTATCTGGCTCTACCCTGACACTAGGAGGTATCTGGCTCTACCCTGACACTAGGAGGTATCTGGCTCTACCCTGACACTAGGAGGTATCTGGCTCTACCCTGACACTAGGAGGTATCTGGCTCTACCCTGACACTGGGAGGTATCTGGCTCTACCCTGACACTAGGAGGTATCTGGCTCTACCCTGACACTAGGAGGTATCTGGCTCTACCCTGACACTAGGAGGTATTGGGTTCTATCCTGCCACTAGGAGGTATTGGGTTCTACCCTGACACTAGGAGGTATCTGGCTCTACCCTGACACTAGGAGGTATCTGGCTCTACCCTGACACTAGGAGGTATCTGGCTCTACCCTGACACTAGGAGGTATCTGGCTCTACCCTGACACTAGGAGGTATCTGGCTCTACCCTGACACTAGGAGGTATCTGGCTCTACCCTGACACTAGGAGGTATTGGGTTCTATCCTGCCACTAGGAGGTATTGGGTTCTACCCGGACGGTAGGAGGTATTGGGTTCTACCCTGACGCTAGGAGGTATTGGGTTCTATCCTGCCACTAGGAGGTATTGGGTTCTACCCGGACGCTAGGAGGTATCTGGCTCTACCCTGACACTAGGAGGTATTGGGTTCTACCCTGACACTAGGAGGTATCTGGCTCTACCCTGACACTAGGAGGTATCTGGCTCTACCCTGACACTAGGAGGTATCTGGCTCTACCCTGACACTAGGAGGTATCTGGCTCTACCCTGACACTAGGAGGTATCTGGCTCTACCCTGACACTAGGAGGTATTGGGTTCTATCCTGCCACTAGGAGGTATTGGGTTCTACCCTGACACTAGGAGGTATCTGGCTCTACCCTGACACTAGGAGGTATCTGGCTCTACCCTGACACTAGGAGGTATCTGGCTCTACCCTGACACTAGGAGGTATCTGGCTCTACCCTGACACTAGGAGGTATCTGGCTCTACCCTGACACTAGGAGGTATTGGGTTCTATCCTGCCACTAGGAGGTATTGGGTTCTACCCTGACACTAGGAGGTATCTGGCTCTACCCTGACACTAGGAGGTATCTGGCTCTACCCTGACACTAGGAGGTATCTGGCTCTACCCTGACACTAGGAGGTATCTGGCTCTACCCTGACACTAGGAGGTATCTGGCTCTACCCTGACACTAGGAGGTATCTGGCTCTACCCTGACACTAGGAGGTATCTGGCTCTACCCTGACACTGGGAGGTATCTGGCTCTACCCTGACACTAGGAGGTATCTGGCTCTACCCTGACACTAGGAGGTATCTGGCTCTACCCTGACACTAGGAGGTATTGCGTTCTATCCTGCCACTAGGAGGTATTGGGTTCTACCCTGACACTAGGAGGTATCTGGCTCTACCCTGACACTAGGAGGTATCTGGCTCTACCCTGACACTAGGAGGTATCTGGCTCTACCCTGACACTAGGAGGTATCTGGCTCTACCCTGACACTAGGAGGTATCTGGCTCTACCCTGACACTAGGAGGTATCTGGCTCTACCCTGACACTAGGAGGTATCTGGCTCTACCCTGACACTAGGAGGTATTGGGTTCTATCCTGCCACTAGGAGGTATTGGGTTCTACCCGGACGGTAGGAGGTATTGGGTTCTACCCTGACGCTAGGAGGTATTGGGTTCTATCCTGCCACTAGGAGGTATTGGGTTCTACCCGGACGCTAGGAGGTATTGGGTTCTACCCTGACGCTAGGAGGTATTGGGTTCTATCCTGCCACTAGGAGGTATTGGGTTCTACCCGGACGCTAGGAGGTATTGGGTTCTATCCTGCCACTAGGAGGTATTGGGTTCTACCCGGATGCTAGGAGGTATTGGGTTCTACCCTGACGCTAGGAGGTATTGGGTTCTATCCTGCCACTAGGAGGTATTGGGTTCTACCCGGACGCTAGGAGGTATTGGGTTCTACACTGACGCTAGGAGGTATTGGGTTCTACCCTGACACTAGGAGGTATTGGGTTCTACCCTGACGCTAGGAGGTATTGGGTTCTACCCTGACGCTAGGAGGTATTGGGTTCTACCCTGACGCTAGGAGGTATTGGGTTCTACCCTGAAGCTAGGAGGTATAGGGTTCTACCCTGACGCTAGGAGGTATTTGGTTCTACCCTGACGCTAGGAGGTATTGGGTTCTACCCTGACGCTAGGAGGTATTGGGTTCTACCCTGACGCTAGGAGGTATTGGGTTCTACCCGGACGCTAGGAGGTCTTGGGTTCTACCCTGATGCTAGGAGGTATTGGGTTCTATCCTGCCACTAGGAGGTATTGGGTTCTACCCGGACGCTAGGAGGTATTGGGTTCTATCCTGCCACTAGGAGGTATTGGGTTCTACCCGGACGCTAGGAGGTATTGGGTTCTACCCGGACGCTAGGAGGTATTGGGTTCTATCCTGCCACTAGGAGGTATTGGGTTCTACCCTGACGCTAGGAGGTATCAGGCTCTACCTTGGTGCTCCTCCATGTCGTTGTCCAGCTGCCGAATTTCGTCATTGATCTGGCCCATTTTCTCTCGTATTTCAGTCAACCTAAAATGCAGGAAAACAATTCAAACCCGTGGAAGAGCCACCCCTTTTACAAAAGGTAATGTTCCACGTCATTATCATTAGCAGTAGCATTAGCAGCAGCACTGGCATAGTATCATGAGAAAATGCAGCAAAGCTGGCTGAGGGATAATTAATTATATTCTTAAATCTGTGTGTCAAAATGAAAGCGTTCACTTACTGTCTTTCCATGCTTGCTATTTCTTGATTGTCTTCTTTGACCTGAAGGGAAAGAAATTGGCAAAATGTCATGATAGGCATCCTACAGCAAAGTGGCAGTTTTTGCTATCGATAATTTCAGTTGAGCATTTTGGCATACTTGAGACTATTTGACTGGTATGAAAGCTATTACAGTATTTTTGAAAGAGATGTGATTCCAGTAGCCTGCACGACAGTGCTACAAAGCTACTGACAGCTAGCCAGAATAACTTGTGGGTGGTTTCTCTCTCCTCCTGAGGAGAGCCCAGGCTCGAGACCCACCTGTTTGAGGAGACGCTCTCTCTCCTCCTGAGGAGACCACAGGCTCCAGACCCACCTGTTTGAGGAGACGCTCTCTCTCCTCCTGAGGAGAGCCCAGGCTCCAGACCCACCTGTTTGAGGAGACGCTCTCTCTCCTCCTGAGGAGAGCCCAGGCTCCAGACCCACCTGTTTGAGGAGACGCTCTCTCTCCTCCTGAGGAGAGCCCAGGCTCCAGACCCACCTGTTTGAGGAGACGCTCTCTCTCCTCCTGAGGAGAGCCCAGGCTCCAGACCCACCTGTTTGAGGAGACGCTCTCTCTCCTCCTGAGGAGAGCCCAGGCTCTTGTCCTCGGCCACCATGGCGTCCCGACGCTGCTCCAGCTCCTGCAGTTTCTCGTGCAGGAGCACAGCCTCCTGCTTCACCTGGGAGTGCGCTATCTCCTGAGGACATGCACAGACACATGTACAGACACGCCAGGTTCAGCCCCTCACTCTCCTCACAAACCCCTTCTGCTTCACCTGGGAGTGCGCTATCACCTGAGGACATGCACAGACACATGTACAGACACGCCAGGTTCAGCCCCCCCTCATTCTCCTCAGAAACCCCTCCTGCGAGGGTGTCTCGGTGGCGCAGCCTGCACTGACCGCATGCTCATTGTGAGCCGCGACGTCGGCGGTTCCAATCCGACCGTCTGACATTTGTCGCATGTCTTCCCCTCTCTCTCGCTCCCATTCTTCCTGTCTCTCTATACTATACTGTCCAATAAAGCTGAAAAAGGCCTAAAAAATATCTTAAAAAAAAAAAGATTAAAAAAAACATTGACTGCACCTCCTTTACATTACATTTAATCTTGTTTAGCAGACATTTTCATCCAAAGCGACGTACAAAAGAGTGCATCTCAAGGTCATACAACAAACAACCAAACACATCAGATATGGTACAAGTTATATATGATTGGTTGTGAACATATGTCCAGTACACAAGGTAGATGGTATGGCAGTTACAGACTTAGCCTAACACAACTACAACTTCAGGAACTACAGTACAATTTCTGTTATTTTGGCTCTGCACTGCAGACTGTCACCTTTCTTCAGAATGATGTTTCAAACTGTTTATTTTGGTAAGCATAATGTTTGGTCTATGGCTCTGACCATGCTGTTCCAATTTCTCAGGTCAATGTAATGTAATGTAATGTAACTCCGGTCCTCGTGTTGACAAATGGAAAAGGGAATCAAAATCAGAATTAAGACTAGCACGGTAGCTCCACCAGAGGGAGCCATTTCCCAGGCACATAGCACAGCTGAAGCACCTGAGCGTACCTTTGCTCTGACAAGTTCTGCCTCAAGTTCTCACATTAAACGCATCTTTTGGCAAAGGTATCAATTTATTTAATATAGAATTACAGCTACTTACATACATTCCTGACATACACCGTATCTCTAAAATTTCTACAGTGTTCATGCTGAGCTAAACTTAGGTAGAACGCTTACAATTGGGAAGCAGTTGTTTTTGTTCACATGAATGCATGATTCAGTTAATAAGTGGTTTTATGATTTCTGGATACATTTGAAATTCCTAAAGGAACCACTGCAATACACATAAACACTCCTAACACAGTATAAGAGCCTGCATTGTATCACTACCTGTTAAGAAAGGCCCACAGTGCTTCAGAAGAACAGTGTTTAATCGATTATAGAGATATACTTACGGCTTCCAAAGTCTCTTTCCGTGAGATGAGTGCATCGAGTTCCTGTTGCTGAGAATCTAACTCCTATCCAGCAAGAAGCGGCAGGAAAAACACATATCTGGTTACATTAACATTTTATTTTCATACATTATTTTGATCATTTATTGGTTTCGGTATATTTTTGCACCCGTGTTAATTAATGGTAAGAATGTTAATGAACATGAGTATTCAAAAACAAAAAGAAAATTAAGGTGAACAATCTGTACAGACATATACAGTAATTGACTATTGAACTGATATAGGCTCTGTATTCTGATAACACAGCATAACTCACATGTTCCTATTCATCACCAACCTGAATTAGTAACAACTACTATTTTACTATGTATATTTAATACAGACAAGCTGCTCAAACCAGCTACATTCACTGAAATAAGCATTCACCGTGTGTACACACCCCACCCCTACTGCCCTGTAACACCAGTACTGTGGGCTGCTGTACCATGGAGCAAGGTACTTAAAGCAATGCTCCATGAAATTCTGTACATCCATTTAACTGTGCTGCATAAATGGATGCTAACCATAAGGATAAAAATAGTTGAAGAATGTACAGTAACTTAATACCAATGCATATGTTACTATGTGCCTTTAAGTAATGTTGACCGATTCCTGTCAGGGTTCTCAGTAATGCTTCACTTTGTAAAATAGGAGCTTCGATTTTAGTCCACTCATTTTAGGTAGTCTGTAATGGACATGCCAGACTGTAGTATTAGTGAAGTATTAGTTTGCTCAGCTCGTGTTCTCTATAAATGTGCATTCAGTAGGACAGGATTTCAGTGTTGACTCTGTTCTGGTTCATTGTCCACGGCACAGACTGTAGAAAAATATGGACCAAGTGCCTGTTACGTCAAGTCACTGATTATCCACTGTGAGAAAGAGTGACGTAATCTGTCCCTGATTCGTCCACAAAGTATTGCTGTATTGTCCTAAAAACACAAAAACTTTTTAATTTGGCACATGGGGAGGCATTAGATGATTGCGACTCCATTTTATTGTGGGGGAAAAAAAGGTTGACTTCATCTTTTGACCGCAATTGTACCATTGACTTCACATTGAAAACGGGTCTGAATGACCTACACTGGAGCCAGCCACAGTGGCGCTAGTGAGCACGACCGGGAAAGGAGCTTCTGAAAAGAAGCGCGGTTTTGGCCCCCTGGGCCACGGTCACGCCGCTCGCCGCCCCCACCTGCAGCAGCTCCTCGTTGCTGTTCTTCATCTCGGCGTACTTGGCCTGTTTCTCGGGGGCCATCTTCTTCACGATGTTGTCCGCAGCCTGCTTCTCCCGCTCCATCTCCTCCTCCACAACCCGGACCATCTCCTCCTTCCTGAGAGGGCAGATGGGGTGGTGCAGTCACCGGTGAGCCAGGTTTCAGGACCAAATTGACAAACACTGCGTGTTAAAGTTACAATGGGTAATTTTGGACTTCTAACGGTCAAGAGAGGAATTGTAGCAACAAACACCTTCAAACCACAACACTGTTTATCCCTGCCCCTTCTCTGCGAACATGCTGACATTGAAACGCCATTGGCTGTGGCAATTAGAACCAATTTTCAGTGAGTTTGAATTATTGTACAGCTATACAATGTTTTGGTACAGAGTGCCAGCCCGTCAACTGTATATTTTGAATCCAGAATTTAAGGACTAAAAACACAGGCAGAGGGTGAGTCAACATGTCAGTGAACCTTTTTCAATGATAGGAAGGGATTTACAATGGTCTTGTAACAATGGTTTAACACAAAAATCTTACATATTGTGTGTTAATTCAACTGGGCTAAATACTCTTTGAATGTGTCCATGGATCCCAATACAAACACTAAGTTGAAGGAAAGTCTATAGAGCTTATAAAGCTTCATCATCACATTGAGTAATCACATCATTGAAATTCCTGCTGGCGCCGGGAAACTCATAAATCGTAACGTGTCTGAAGAAGCAGTGCTTAGTACCCTACAGATAACGTTATCAGCACACATAACCAGACTATTACCACATGACCTGAAAAACCCGCCCACCACTCCACGATAAGGTTTTATATTTCCTGTTGAAAAAGCAACTGCAACAAACTTCATATTAAGAGTATTGTCTTATCACATCAAACTGATTTAAAAGTAAACATAATCTCACACTATTTCTTCACAAACTCTGCTTGCGAATTTGTGAGATCAATTCTCACTGTGTTTGTAAAGACAAAAACAATCTTACTCTTAATTGTTAGACAAAATTAAAGTCAAATTGGCAGATTAAGGGGAAAAATCACTGAACAATACATGAGATTTCATTACAGTTTTTGTAATGACCTACAGTACTACTCAAACATTTCAGATTGCCCCAGTTTAACACATTGAAGTAGTCAATCTTTAGCCAAATGAAATAGCTGCATTTTATTACTGAAGCCAAAGGTCTGCTCCACCTTTCTCATTCAGTTCCTGATAGAACTTGTTCCAGGAGCTATTTTAGAGCAAGCGATTCCAAGGTAAGCATTTTAATTACAGTAACATTTGTAAATACCTTATTTAAACCTGAGCAAAGGTTTTTTTTGTTTTTCACTACATACCTAATCCACTATAAGGAGTTGTAGTGCCTGTAAATTCACAGGAACATACTGCATATTACCTACACTTGGATTACATTTGTTGTACTGTAGGACATTAATCCCATATATATGTTTAAAATATAACGGAAGGTCCTTCATGCAAGTTGTTGAATTTAACTTAAATGTATGGAATACACAGTCGAAGATCCTGTTCACACACACACAACGCATTTACGCTGCTTTTTCGGTCTCCTTACGGTGACCTTTGATCACTCAAAACACTGAAACCTCTAACCTAAGGGAACTATGTCAAGGCATCTGCGCTTGGGAGAAAAACACCTGAGATTCTTGCTCGAACATTAAGTTGTTTGTCCTCTGATAAAGCAAGATGTTATTTCTTAAGCTATCACAAGATGCTATTTCAAGACATTAAAGTTAGTCCGGAGTGTGTCTGTTTGTACCCTTCCTGTTATACTAAAAAGCCTAGTCATTCTAAGCAGCGCTCTGTATGTTCTCAGAGTAGAGTATCACACTTATTCTCAACATAAATCTTTCATCAATATTATTTCAGTATGAAATCATGCTCAGCAGTTCTTCTCCAAAACGAATAGACAATAACCCTTGGAACTTTTAAATTAATCTGTAGATGTTCACTAAATGTAAACACAATTCAAAGTCCAGTTTTCAGTCTAGGGAATACATTCTTGCTTCTCTCTGGATCTCTAGATTCAGTTCTGTGTCCTCGTAGTTTATTAGATCATTTTACTTTGGGTGTATTCATTTCTAGCACCTCTGTTTCTGCTAACTACTGTGCTACATGTGTTTTTCTGTGAGGAAAGCTTTTTTTAACCTTTTCGGTTGAACTAGAACTGGTTATTTAGAGCAGAACAAGCATGTGAGGCTGATTTCATGACCTAGTGCAGTGCTCACAGCTCTGTGTTTCATGTGTGCTGATATCTTACCAATACTCACAGTTCTGTGTTTCATGTGTGCTGATATCTTACCAATACTCACAGTTCCGTGTTTCATGTGTGCTGATATTTTACCAATACTCACAGCTGTGTTTCATGTGTGCTGATATCTTACCAATACTCACAGTTCCGTGTTTCATGTGTGCTGATATCTTACCAATACTCACAGTTCCGTGTTTCATGTGTGCTGATATTTTACCAATACTCACAGCTCCGTGTTTCATGTGTGCTGATATCTTACCAATACTCACAGCTCTGTGTTTCATGTGTGCTGATATCTTACCAATACTCACAGTTCCGTGTTTCATGTGTGCTGATATCTTACCAATACTCACAGCTCCGTGTTTCATGTGTGCTGATATCTTACCAATACTCACAGCTCTGTGTTTCATGTGTGCTGATATCTTACCAATACTCACAGCTCCGTGTTTCATGTGTGCTGATATTTTACCAATACTCACAGCTCCGTGTTTCATGTGTTCACAACGCGAGAAAGAAATAAACAACTGTCATGTGATATAATTTCCACTCGCAGAGAAAATTTTTAATTTCCCACAAGCACCAACAAACAGGGGAAAACAGGAAGCAGCAAGCTACAGAAGCACTGGCTGCAAACAAAGCTGCTCTTTGTACACCGTTTAGAGCTTTTGTTCTAACTTAGCGTTATTTGTTATTGCGACGGTGACTGCTGGTACTGGCGAGGACCATCGAGACGTGCGCACATCTCCGCTAACACCTTCCAAAGTCACCGCTCAGGAGCTCAAAGTATGTCTTAATGTGATCAATTCTGTCTTTCAAAGTAACTCTGGTGCTGTTATTATACCAGGTGCTGGTTTGTGTCGCACCACGCATTTCGTCGGAAGGAAAGACCATGTCTGTCAGAGGGATACTGCTTCTTGGGCTGGGCTGCGTGTCACTGGTACCAGGACCAGCAGCAAGTGAAACTGGACTGGTAGGTTACGCTCTCAGTGTTTACTTTCTTACATATTATCCAATTTACAAGATTTATAGTACTAGACGGCACATGCGGTATATACTACATACTACTTGTGTGCATACATTCTCTGTGTGCTCCTCATAATGTATTGAGAAATTTGCATTTCATTGTGAGCAAGTCATTTTATAAACTTTTCCAACGACGCTTTCATTTTTGACAAATCCATATACGGATGTAAAACTATCCATGGATGATACAATGTCAGTTAATGACCTGCATAGCTCGAAGTACACCTTATAATTATAGTTATATACATTTTACTCATTGATAGGACTCATGCGCTTTCCTATCAGTCCTTATAAATAAAGCTGTTTGTCAATTAAAAGGCATCAGTAACATTATAGCCCCAAAAACAGGATAAGAAAAAATATAAGAATAAGAAAAATGTAACATACTGGTTGTCTTCACAGGACAGCAACTTTGACAACAAGACGCTGAGCCTGATCCCTACCCAGCTTCCCACGAACGTCACAAAGCTCATTCTGAGCCACAACCTCATCGAGCTGTCGGAGGAGGACATCGGGACGCTTAAAAACTACACCCAACTCACAGAGCTCCATCTGGACAGCAACAGAATAAGCATTCTGCCCGGCCACGCGTTGGACAGCCTCTCAGACCTGAGGGTCCTCAGCCTGTCTGGGAACAACATCAGCAGAGTGGAGCCGAAAGCCTTCCAGGCCCTGGGCATGCTGAAGAAGCTGGACCTCTCCCACAACCCCATACAGTCCCTCCCGCCCGGGGTGTTCGCCAGCCTGACCAGCTTAGAGAGCCTCTCCCTGCACAACAGCAGCCTGAGGTGTCTGGAGAACGACACTTTCACTCACCTGCTGAAACTGACGCGCCTCGACCTGGGGGAAAATCCCTGGGACTGCTCTTGTGACTTTTTAGAGCTCATCAGATCATCAAGAGCAGAGATCAGTAAGCCTTTTTATTTTTCCCCTAAGAGCCATGTTACTCTTTAATGTGGATTTCAAGTGATACCACAGGGCGTATTCTTAATGTAAAATTACCAAACATAAATACTTGCTGACAGTATCAATAAGCAAAAGTACAGGAGAGACCTATGGAAACAATCTATATAAAATATAGAACAAACTATATCACATATAATAATATATTTGCCAGCAATACCATATGTAGCATTAAATAACTAAAGGCACTAATCAGGACACTATTGATTACCTTTCCTACCTTTCCAAGGAACGAGAGCTCTGATTACATTACTACAGAATCGTCTCAGACAATACAGCCTCACTCAGCAGGCTGAGCTATGGCTCATATTAAATTCATCCATTCAGCCACTGCTAGTCCAGCGCAGTGAGCTGTATTTGTGTGAAATCTGTTGACTGTGTGTTTATGCAACAGGCCCGGGGGCTACTTGCGCTAGTCCGAAGGACAGAGAAGGTAAAAGTCTTCTGGACGACAGCATTTGTTCTCCCAAGGCGACCACAACAAAACTGCCCTCGACCGTTAAAGCGAGCTCGACCCAGACAACAAACAAGCTCACTCCTGGACGAAACAACAGCGCCGACTCCATGAACAGAGGTAAACATGAATGCAGACAGGAAGGACGGCCAGTTTTCACTGGTGTTTGATGGGGCATCTGCACACATAAAAATCTTCCTCCCACTCATGTTTGTGTGAGCATGACCTTCCAGCTGCAATACAATGAGACACAGATTCAGAGGAAAGTACGTGCATGGCTGCATTCTCCTGATTGGATAGCCAGGGATGCAGTTATGAGTGCCGATACATGATTGGACATGCCAAAGTGAAAGAAATGGAGGGAGAAAGCCAGGAGGGAGAAAGCCAAAAGGAAAAAACCCTCAAACAAGGGCACTGGTCTAGGTCTTTGCTCCGGAATTGGATGTCCAAAGTCAAGACTGTACGGTCAATTGTTCATTGAATGTTAATTATCCAGCTGTACGAAACAAGGGGGTGTGTGCAGACGGCACGTGTATAGAACGAATCGGGGCGGCCTGTAGCCTAGTGGCTAAGGTACATGACTGGGACAGCCTGTAGCCTAGTGGCTAAGGTACATGACTGGGGCAGCCTGTAGCCTAGTGGCTAAGGTACATGACTGGGACAGCCTGTAGCCTAGTGGCTAAGGTACATGACTGGGACAGCCTGTAGCCTAGTGGCTAAGGTACACGACTGGGACAGCCTGTAGCCTAGTGGCTAAGGTACATGACTGGGACAGCCTGTAGCCTAGTGGCTAAGGTACATGACTGGGACAGCCTGTAGCCTAGTGGCTAAGGTACATGACTGGGACAGCCTGTAGCCTAGTGGCTAAGGTACATGACTGGGACAGCCTGTAGCCTAGTGGCTAAGGTACATGACTGGGACAGCCTGTAGCCTAGTGGCTAAGGTACATGACTGGGACAGCCTGTAGCCTAGTGGCTAAGGTACATGACTGGGACCTGGAAGATTGCTGGTTCAAGTCCCCCTGTAGCCACAATAATATCCACACAGCTGTTGGCCCTTTGAGCAAGGCCATAAACCCTACAATGCTCCAAAGGGGGATTGTCCCCTGCTTAGTCTGGGGCGGCCTGTAGCATAGTGGTTAAGGCCCATGACTGGGACCTACAAGGTCGGCACCCTTGAGCAAAGCCCTGAACCCTGCATTGCTCCAGGGGACGACTGTCTCCCTCTTAGTCGAATCAACTGTACGTTGCTCTGGATAAGAGCGTCTGCCAAATGCCATTAATGTAATGTAATGTAGTCTAATCGACTTTAAGTCACTTTGGATAAAAGCGTCAGCTAAATAACCAATTATAACCATCCTGGCAGAAATCAGATGCAATGTTTTTAGCACGCTGACTGTGCGTTTGGGTTTGCCACAGCCGCCCCTGTCCCAGGCGGAGATGCCCCTCCGGGGGGGAACACCTGGAAGTTCCTGGCGGGAGTGCTGGTGACAGCCCTGGGCATCTCCACGCTCCTGGTGTGCGCGGTCAAGGCGCCCTCCTGGTACAAGCTGCTCTTCAACTACCGGCACCAGCGCCTCCGAGAGGAGGGGGAGCCCAACGTCTTCACCACCAGCCGCTACTCCACCTTCAGCCTGGACACGGAGCAGACGGACGTCAGCGCCCACGAGCAGGAGATGGAGCTCGACGATGAGGACGGCTACATCGAGGACCGCTACATCGAAACGGGGGACTACAAGGCCGTGGACGACACCGGCGCCCAGGTCACCAACTGCACGCTGGAGGTGAACTGGGCTTGAGCGCGGCTTCCGGATATACGACCAGGGGATCGCATCAGTACCGCTGAATCCAGGGGATTCTCATGACCTGCGCTTATGATTGAACACAAGTGACTCTTTATTCTGCAGTGCATCAAAAGTATATGTAACCGATGATACGGTGAAAAACAAGAACACAATACTGACTAGCTGCACTGTTTTCAATGTTTCATACAAAGGCGTCAGCCATGTCAAACCCCACCACAAAATATGTCAAATTTAGCACAATACCAAGGACCATACTGACTGTTTGGGCTGAACCAAAGAAAAGTGATTCTTTGAAAAGAGTCCCAGTGAACAGTCCAGGAATGATGACTTCCAAAAATCTATGCTTGCCTCAGATCCACAATCTATTATGTATATCTTGTAATTCATTGAATCTGCCTATGTTCTGAAATCATAGTCACAATCCCTGCAGACTGTGTTTTAAGACAGGGGCTCATGGGATTGAAGAGGTCATACAGAGATGTGACTTCCCTTTTATGGTGAAGCATTATTTCAGCCTTTCATTCAATCCTATTCAGGCTATACATCTTGGTTTTCCCACTGTACGTAAAATAACCTTACCTTGATCTGGTAATGTCCATTTCTGCCTAAGGTTTGATTTGTTATAGGTTGTTACTGTAGGCCAATTTAAAAGCCTTTAAAATTCCACATGTACAAACCACCATTGGATGACAAACCAGATGTGCGTTCAAGATGGCAAACGTTTGCTAACGTTTTTTCTCTCCGCCGCCAATGCTAGCTAATGTTAGCTAACAGTAAAAGGTAGTGCGCACCGAACAAAAATGGCTGCTGATAGGGAAACCGGCGAGAGAACAAAAGTTGATAATCATTTAGCTGCTATATTACACTTTAATCAATGTAATATTTGTTCGTACCTTTAAAAATACATCACAGGTAAGAAATGAATCATCTAGCTGGCATTGTTAGATGTAAGTCGCATCCGTTTGTATTAAAAAGGCGTGGTGGTGAACAAAATGGAATGTTCATTTGAAATTGTGCAACAGTAACTGTTCGCTGCAAACCTAGTTCGCCCCGCAAAAGTTCACCGTCTTGAACGCACGTCAGAGTTTGAGATTCTGCAGTTCAAAATTCTTCCTCCTTTGCAGCAAAAAAATCTCTCATTTAGCTACAAATCAAAATGAGGACACTTGCATGAAGCCAAGAATAATGACATTGAAATAACTTTGGCCTATTTAGTTGCTAAAATGCAATGCCTTTTGGCCTATCTTAATGCACCTTTTAGCAATATAGATACATACACAGTCAGACAAAATTGCTGGTGTTCAAATGTTGCTTAAATATTCATTATGTAATAAAAAAGAACTCTGTGAAACCAGAAAATATTCACAGAATGAATATTGCTATTCACATTATTATGAATTCCATGTAATTATTTATTTTTCCTTTTCTTGTCAGCAGACTGAGACAATAAAAGCCTTTTGCATTTGAAATCTGTGTATGACAAATGTACAGTTGGAAGCAGTGTCATGGGTAGCGACAGATTTAGAGCAAGTTTGCAATCGTGCTTAAAAACAAGGTAAAAAAAAAAACTGAGGTTAAAATAAAGTAGGTTACTATCATGTTTCGGCCGAGCGGTTCAAACCGCTCTGTGGCCAATACATTCAGCCTATTTTCAGATGCACTGCGGTTTGTGCCTATTCCAGCTCAAACACTGTTTTGAGTCATTCATGTTGAACCACAGCATTAGCATATTATATAGTCTATAATAGATATTATTATGCATAGTACTTACTCTCGTCTCTCAGTGAAAATGACATCAATACTTTGGGCTTCTCGATCATTCTGGGCTTTCAGCTGCATATAAAACAGCCAATTATTAGTTTTATAGCTAAACAGACTCATCTCACTGAACACAAATACTATAAACGTATGAAGGCTTTTGGGAAAAACCGAAATCACGCACCATATTGAAGTCATTCATCACTTCTTCCATCTCAGTGTTAGTGTTCAGTTTGTCCACAAGCTGTAATCAGAATCAAAGTATTAGAACGCTGCACTGTAATCTTGGGCTGTCGAACTCAGGTCTGGCCGAAAGGCTGGGGCGACATGGCTCAGGCAGTAAGAGCAATCGTCTGGCAGTCGGAGGGTTGCCGGTTTGATCCCCCGCCCGTGCTGTGTCGAAGTGTCCCTGAGCAAGACACCTAACCCCAAAATGCTCCTGACGAGTCGGTTTGTGCCTTACATGGCAGCCAATCACCGTTGGTGTGTCTGTGTGTGTGTGTGTGTGTGTGTGTGTGTCTGTGTGTGTGTGTGTGTGTGTGTGTGTGTGTGTGTGTGTGTGTGTGTGTGTGAATGGGTGAATGAGAAGCATCAATTGTACAGTGCTTTGGATAAAGGCGCTTTATAAATGCCAACCATTTAAAGGCCGCAGGGTCTTCAGGAATTGCCTAAAGAACAAGGCGTGTGAATTCTGTGCACATCAATGACTTCAATGAATCATTGGTGCAGAAGCACACTACAACCAGCAGACACTGTGACCCTGGAGGATTGGATTCTGACACCTGTTAAGGCACTGTTGTAGTGAGAAGATGGGCCCAACTGCCAACTGTGGGCAGTAGCCCCGCAAGGCAATGCATCACCCAGGATTAGGAAGTGGACAGCAGTTTGAAAAGAAGCACATTTCTGTGGATTAAATAGGCCACCTAGTGAGTTTAAAAAACAAATTACCATATTATAATCTGCCAGTTGTCCCTGAAGGTCTTTTATTTCACCAGCAAGTCCTTCAGCTCTGAAAAGATATGAAAAAAATATGCATAATTCAGGTGGACAACAACCGTCTGTGGACATCTGCTTGGAAATTGGAGTTAAGACAACTGCAATTAAACTAACTTGGTTAGCACTTTGAAGCTTATGTGTGTACTCATTTTTGTTAAGGCCTACATCAGAAAAAGTAGATGTGGAAAAACAGTATGGTACTAAAGGTGGACATACATCTTCTCATAGGACAGGTAGACAGAGTTCTCTTGGTTGAAGTTGTCGATTTCCTTTTGCAATTTACTGGATTCAGTTGTAAGTTCATTTATTTTACTCCTGTGAAGAAAGAAAACCAACATGAGAATGTATAAACATGTGAATATACACTGACTGAGCACTTAATTAGGAACAACTGTTGTAACTGTACACCTCCTTATTCATGTGACTATCTAATCAGCAAATCGTGTGGCAGCAGGTAAGCTCCTGACTCGTATCATTCAGATACGAGTCAGGAGCTTCACTTAATCAATTAACATCAATCATCGGAATGTGGAAAAAAAATAGTTCTCAGTGATTTTGATCGTGGCATGATTGTTGGTGCCAGATGGGCTGGTATGAGTATTTCTGTAACTGCTGCCACGCATTACAACAGTGAGCAGAAGAGCATGTCTGAACACACGACACATCAAACCTTTTAAGTGGATAGGTTACAGCAGCAGAAGACCAATAATACGTCTAATATATAAATACATAATAAAGTGCTCACTGAGTGTATGTAGAAGGGTTTAGAATAGATGGTCATGCACAATGTAATAGTTTACCTGAGTATTCCGAGGTAATATGATTTATCCAGGATTTGCCTCTGTGGCCCTGTGGTGTTGTGGAAAGTTGGTTTAACAGACAAAGAAACATAACTGAAGTGTCAAATTGCCAGGAACAGAAACAAAATGCAACCCTCTAACAAGTATTACTACAGATCACATACAGTACAACAGTTGAATCAAGAGAAAGGAGGATAACATTCAATTGATTACACAAAACAAATAGCAACAGGTCACATTTCCATAAAATACTGGCTGGACTAGTTGAAAATGTTGACGTTACCTTTCATCCCGGTCTTCATGCCACTCAAGCCCTGCTGAGTGACAGGTCGGTCAGCCACTTTGATCTGAGCAGACAGGACTCCTGGAGTGGCCATGGGCCCTCCCCGTGTCCCTGGTCGACCAGTCCCCGGAACCATCTAGAACATTGTACACATACATACACTCAAAAACAAAATTCTCCACACTGTTGAGGTGACAAATAAAACTGCATGACCTGTGTCCTCCCTCTCCAATACTCCCAGTCTTAATATTTCCCATATCAAGATAGTAGTATTTAGTGAACACTATGATTTAAAGGTGTTGAGGTTAACTTGAAATTTTATTTTCACTATGATTTACTAAAATGTTCTGCACTCAGTATGTCGCCATGCTTACCCCTGTTCCCACTCTGATCGCCGTCTGCGGAGGCCTGATTGCCGTAGGGGGTCTTCCCGCTCCAAGTGCCAAAGCCCCACGACTCATCGGTCTACCGGAAGGTGGTCTTTGCGTCATGACGTTCACTATTATAATATTGAGAACGTGGCATTACATTACATTACATTACATTACATTATTGGCATTTGGCAGACGCTCTTATCCAGAGCGACGTACAACAAAGTGCATACCCATAACCAGGGATAAGTTCGCTGAAAGACCCTAGAGGGAAGTACAATTTCAACAACAATGGAACAAACAAACAAACAGAGCAAAACTATCCAAACACTAGTTGGTCAGACAAACATAAAATATGGATTGTCAATACACAGCTATCTGGCTAGCTAAATTAATACTTGTGCACTTGAGCTGGTTAAGCTGGTGTAGCTGGGTATGTTCAGCAGGGTTGACAGCGTTAGATATTACTTTTTTTTCCAGTACGGCTGTAAATAAACATTTTATTCTCCTAAGAGATACATTGAGTTACCCAAAGATAGCTTAGTTAGTTGACGTCACTCACGCAGGGTAAATAACTTAACGGTGATGCTGCTGTGGTTGGCAAACCAGAACATTTAAGTTACACATTTAGCCTAACGTTAGCTACATTTACACGTAGCAAGCTAAAAATACTCGTTTGCTTAGCAAGTAGAGAGCAAATGTTAGTGTCAGAACGGAATCATCTAGCTAGCAATGACTTAGGTAGCAGCTAATAATCTTACCTGACAATTGCTAGCAGCTAGCTGAACCAAGTTCTAGAACTAGCTACAAGACCGTTAGTTACGCAGGTACCTGGTTACCCTGTATATTTACCTTTATCAAATATCACATTCGAATCACCGATAAACTGCCTAAATGATCAGCGCCCCTTTTTCCCTATGAAAAAATTGCAAAGTAAAAAAATATAGCGTTGGCTTTCTCCAGTTGTTATTTCTCCTGTACGCTCTTCTAGCGTTACCCAGCAACCACGGAATGCATTTATCGCGAGAGCTACATTTTTGAGGCTGTCATGCGAGAAAGGCTGGAACAACAGTTATGAACTTCTGTGCCACAGAACTCCGTTTTCCTCAGTTTTACAAGCGTTGTTTGCCCATATTAATTGTTGTTGGTACTTGTGTGTTACGAAACGTAAGTTCTGCATCCTGTCTACATTTCTACTCGTGTTAAAAATTTAAAAAATTTAAAAAAATTCCACTCATGTTTTCACTTTGCTAAACCGGTGGTTCTCAAACTCGGCCTTGGGTACCATTGTGTATGCTGGTTTTCATTACTACCACAATTGCATTCCTACCACTTTAACAAGCTGTTATTTTTTCTTAATTATGCGTTTTTCTTCATTAATATGAGTAATGCAAACAAACCCACAATTACATTCACAAATAATTTAATTGCATACATTTTTACATATTTGATCATTGTTTGTTTGAGTCTGGCTGGGTGTCACAAATAGAAAATGAGAATTCATAAATATATCTGTGGGAAAATACTGTAGCAAAAATCATTGGGTTCCTTTCCAAAGCCCCTCAGAACAGTTCAAGTCTCAAATAAAAATAAATTATACTGGGCAGCTTTTACTGGAACTAAAAATATATTATTTGAACATAAGAGGGAGCCAAAGTACTTATCTTTATTGTGAACCACAAAAACAAGGGAACAGACTCCCACTTTCAGACAAACAAGAATGTAAGTGTAAATATTTACCCTTAAATTCAACCTGTTTCCACACATCTGACATATGCTTATATTACATACCATAAGGAAAATTATTTATTTCTTCACAATAACAATTTATTACACTGGTGTTTAAATAAAAAATACACATCAATGTCATGTAAATGAAAGTAGTCATGTTTATTATGCATATCCTTTGCATGCCATGACTTCCTGGTGTCTGTGACATATCAGTCTGGATATCTTATTTTCAGGTTGTCCTAAAAGCGATACTAATACTCTTTGCATTTAAATGGATCTCTATGGGAATTGGGGGGTGGGACTAGATTCAGCTGTAAATTATGCTGATACAGTATGGAGCAAAATTGTTGGCTAAATGCCTTTAAGCCATCAAGGGTCCAAGGTATCAAATGGTAAATGAGCTTCAAACCACCATGCTGCTGTCAGATATGCAGTAGATACTAAATTAATGTTTCTCCTGAATATTTAATATATATATATATTTTTTTTTTCATATCTACTCCATATCTGGCCGCAGCACTACTTTCATGTACATAACATTGCTGTGTCCCAAACGTTATGAAGGCCGATGGGTGTATTAAGCTGACGGGGAACAGTGACACAGTGTCGTATTCATGTTTTCTCTGAACCATCACTCTTTGGCAACATCTTCGGTCCATTTGGAGAGTTCTGCGAGTCCTCTGCGATGGATTCTTCCATGACTATTTGTATGGCTTCATCACCCTTAATCCTTTTCACTTTCTCCCCCTTCGATGCCAAAATCTCCTCTATGTTCCTGCGGAGGATGACAGCCAGGGAGACTCAACACACTGCCATGTGCATTACAGTACAATCTGCACCAATGATTTTAAAGTCGAAAATAAATATATAAATCTATCAATTATATGTTATAATATCCAACCATAATTGACTGAACATCAACATTTATTGTTAGACACCCCATAATCTTGAAAAACGTTTACAGAAACTGAAATGAAACATTACAAACCTGTCAATAATAATAATAATAATAATAGTAATTTGGAGTTATATACTAAGTTCAGTATGTCACCTGTGTCTAAGCATGTAATTTGGCAGTTATTTACAGCGAATTGTTCCTTTCATCTGTCGTGAAAAATTAGAATTTCAAATTAGAAATCATGATCATTTACAGGCACAATACTTTATGGAATCCAATATGAAAGTACTCCTAAGGTACATTTTAATGTGATTAAATTAGCTAATGGTTCATTTTATATGCAAGGTAGAAATGTTTATAATGGCAGAAGATTATTTGCAGCTCTATAGAAAATAGTGTCTTACATTTTTTTGATAAGACTGCTGAAGGCTACATCTACGCACATGCTGTCAGTTTGACATTCTGCATTATTTTAGCATTTAATGATTGGGCATTCCAGTTATTCGACAGCCCTGGAAAGCCCTGTCTTGCAAACATGGAATTGGTTTCATCAATGAGGAGGCCAAGCAGAAACGTGTGAACAATGCTAGGGAACATACCTCTTTCCTTCCAGGTCTGAAAACCATCCCAAGTTGTCAGCAATTATGTGGTGATTTTTGCAGCCTGGACAAGTTACTATGACAACACCCTTATGATAGGCCGTTTTTGATACCTTCTTCATTGATCTGGTGGAGCAGACCTGTAAGCAGAGGCAAATCACGATGCCAGTAATGTCAAATCCATGTACAAAACAGTTTCATTACTTTTCGTATTTTACGTAACAGAACATTCACTCTACCTGCCCACTTTCAGAACTAAAAACATAGCTCTTCTGTGCGCGTGTTTTGGGAAATGCTTTCACAACAGGTCCGTTTCCAATAAAACATGCAACATAGCGATGCGACTGCAGCTAAACCTCGAACAACATACTCAGCCCAAAAGAAATGTAGCCTAACGCTTATTAAAACTCATTTTGACTTTTGCACTAGCTTTACGCTAACGTTATTTGAATGGAATCTACACAATTCTCAATTTCAATTGTTTATAGAATTTCACGGAATCTTACCTTGCACGTGTACACCAAATGATAATGGCTGGACTGTACATTTCCGATTGCTTCGCTTCTGGTATGGGCTGAAGTTGAAAACTCCACACCTAGTCCAGCAGCGATTCGTTTCAGTTTGGTAAACCATGACACCGATGTCCCACCATAGATGGACTGTTGAGTTAAATAATGACAGGGAGGAAGGCTTCTCACTTTCCAACTTTGTTTACTGTTTGCTTTTACAGAAAAGTGTCCAAATGAAAGACAACACTGTTGCCTTCTATTCGACCTGAGCTGAGCTAATACGGTGAATAAAATCGGTTTTTGAAGGCTCCTATAATAATACAGGGCGGAAGACATTACTGTTGTTATTAATTCACGAATTAGAGTTACTTTGTTACTGTGGGAAGCTATCAATACAGTGAACCAAAATTTAAACACATGCGATGCATGATATTCTCCTTCCGTGCCACACTCAGCAAATGAACGTTTGCTTTGCAACACTTCCGCGGTCGCAATCTGTGGCCAAGAGAGCTGATTGGTTCGTCAGAGGAGCGTTCTCTAACCACCAGCACCCTCTAGCGCACTAGTCTGTAAATTCGTTTAACTGTACCTGATATATTGAGATGGCTGGCTGACTATAGAAGCTGGTCAGCCGGTGAACAGCTGGTTGACCAGCTAAAAGTGAGGAAAACGCAGCTTAAACCAGTTTCTGTGGATAACCTAGGTCAGTGGTCCTCACTCCTGGTCCTGGAGAGCCACAGGGTATGCAGACTTTTGTTGTTACACAGCACTTAACTCATTACATTATTGGCATTTGGCAGATGCTCTTATCCAGAGCGACGTACATTTGATTAGACTAGGCAGGAGACAATCCTCCCCTGGAGCAATGCAGGGTTAGGGGCCTTGCTCAAGGGCCCAACGGCTGTGCGGATCTTATTGTGGCTACACCGGGATTAGAACCACCGACCTTGTGTATGCCAGTCATTTAGCTTAACCAATACGCTACAGGCCGCCCCCAACTCATCAATTGAAGCAGTTAATTACACAGTAAACTCACCTCACCTGGTGTCTTGGGTCTGAATTGGTTGCTGATATTAAGTCAAGAACAAAAACCAACACACCCTGCAGCTGTCCAGGACCAGGAGTGAGGTTATCCCATTGATCTAGGTTATCCATATAAACTTGCTGACCACCAGCTTCCTCCAGCTAGAAACCATGTTTGAGCCACCAGCTGCTAGAGCAGCTATGACCAGCTAGTGTCAAAAACACAGCTTAGCATAGAATCCGAGCTGGTATTGGCTGGCTGTGTGTATATATTTTTGTATATGTATAATTTGTGAACAGGGTAAGCTTAGTGACTTTGACTGTTGCATAAGTAGTACAACACAGTGCTTGTAAAACAGGTGATTAGATAAGCAAGAAAACCAGAGAGCCATCTGCTAAACAGGCTAATAGTGTTCTTGCCATTGTAAAACTTAAAATTGTATAGAAACAGTACTTTTCAACCATTAGAAATATATTTTAGAAAATCTATATAAAACAAAATCTAGTCCACAATAAGTGAGCACCAATCATTGAGCACCTGACAAACCCGCATTGATTTGTAGCTGCAAGTTGCAAATTCACATTCTGTGAGGATTGCTAAAATACCAAAACCCTTTTGTAATGACTCAAGTTAATGCTTCTTTTTTTTTTTTTGTAGAGGTGAGAGTGAATATACGATTAAGTGTTTTTACAGTTAAGTTATGATGGAAAATGATAGTTAGGCAAGGCTTGTATCAAAGGTTTTCGTTCTCTGCTGGAAACGGGAAAAGATGGTTATGACAACCTAATATTTAACAAAAAAAATGTCCAAACTAGATGGTGGGTGGTACATACAGTCACTGAGCACTTTATTAGGAACACTGTACTAATACTGGGTAGGGCCTCCCTTTGCTCTCAAAACAGCCTCAATTCTTCATGGCATGGATTCTACAAGATTTGGATGGATTTATTCAAGATTCCGTTCCATGTTGACATGATTGCATTGCACAATTTCTGCAGATTTGTCAGCTGCACATTCATGCTGCAAATCTATCATTCTACCACATCCCAAAGGTGTTCCATTGGATTCAGACCCAATGACTGGGAAGCCCACTGAAGAACATTGAACTCATTGTCGTGTTCATGAAACCAGTTTGAGATGACTTTTACTTTGTGACATGGTGCATTATCATGTTGGAAGTAACCATTAGACAATGGAAACATTGTGGCCATGAAGGGATGTGGCCGGGGCAGCTTGTAACATAGTGGTTAAGGTACATGACTGGGACACGCAAGGTCGGTAGTTCGATCCCCAGTGTAGCCGCAATAAGATCCACACAGCTGTTGGGCCTTTGAGGAAAGGCCGTTAACCCTGGGGAGGATTGTCTCCTGCTTAGTCTAATCAACTGTACGTCGCTCTGGATAAGAGCGTCAGCCAAATGCCATTAATGTAATGTAATGGGATGTACATGGTCAGCAACAATATTCAAATAGGCTTTCATGAATTCATGCTTTTGGCACAAAATATTAACCCTATCAACTGCATGCCTCAGCAGAAATTGAGATTCATCAGACCAGGCTATGTTTTTCCAGTCTTCAACTGTCCAGTTTTGGCGAGCCTGTGCCCACTGCAGCCTCAGCTTTCTGTTCTTGGCTGCCAGAAGGGAACACAATGTGGTTTTCTGCGGTTGTAGCCAATCCGCCTCAAGGTTTGACATGTTGTGCATTCTTGACAAGTAAAACATACTTCATAAAAATAAATGTTGTACTTTTAATAAAATTTATATTTTATAATTTATTAATGTGGTATGCGGATTACACCGTATGTATAAGTGGGTACAAATGTACATGCACATACAGTACATTCAAATAAAGTTTCCATAGAAACAAGGATGCAAAATCTTTTAGGTCTGGGCCTGACCAGAACAATTTGGGCACAGTGAGTTGGACTTGGTTACATGCAGTTTTTACTCAGGCTACCAAAACAGAACACATTAATGCTTACAGTAGCCTATGTTTCATAATATTGATAATTATAAACTAATCTAGTTATGGGTTGCAGTCACCTTGAATGTGATTAACAATTTGTGATTGGACACAGATTAATATTCATTGCATAACTCATGTTGTTCGGTGTGATTAAGTAATATTTACGTAAAACAGACAAACAGGCTATGGTGACTCATTTTACATATTTTACAGTATGTATATAATCACATGATAATCAATCACTTGAAAATTAAGACTTCTAATGTATTCTACGTATTCTAAAAACCCATATCCTAATATTTGAAAATTATCCGCGATCAAACGTGGAGGACTGAGCGTTAACTGCATGCCACAAAGAAAGATGGTGATAGGGGCACGCACGACGACGCATAAAGCCCTTAAGTAATATGTCCGCGCCCATAATACTCTTGTGGTCGAGACATAGGCCACAAGAAAAAAATAAATTTAAAAAAGCCTTCTGTGGAGCCTGGTTTCCTTGTATTTAGTTTGAAATGTGGTGTTGTGCAATTAAGTTGTTTATTCCCGTAGTCGCTTCATGAATAAGGGATACTCTGAAAATAGCGCTATAGGAAGAAATCGGCTACCGAGTCAGGGCATTGGTCAATTTTGTTCATCGTTTATGTGACTCAACTTCCGGGGTGGAGAAAAGAACAACACCGACGGCTGAAGGCTCCGTTGCATCAGTGTAACAAAAAGAAATGTATCTAACCAGCTAGTGTCTAAAGGGATAGCTACGGGATCCCCAACAGACCTGGTAAGTTGAAACTGGTAAAACGTATATTCATGATGTAGCCTAACTATAATGTTAAATCATTGTAACGACTTATTTCTTGATCGTATCACAGTTCATTCAGTCATTAGAATCTAAAGGGTGGTGCTGTATTCCCGCAATAACAACCAGCCACTGCAAATTGCAGTGTTAGCTTACTAGCTGGTTTTGTTATCGTTCTCTTCGTTTTAATGGCATGGATATGGTTATAGTCCAAATGATTAATAAGGCTAATCTGTATTTCAATTTATTGTATTGTTTGGCTATCTAATTGCAACGTTTTTCTTGTTTAAAAAATGCTCTTACCAATTAACTTAAGGAGTAAAACGTATATTTGAAAGAACACAGAAGTCTGTTTAAATGTCAGTACCATAGCCTACCAGTTTTCTGGTCTGTCAGAATTTGAAGGTGTCATTTTGCAACGTCCCGCACATTCGGTAAGACGGTACTGGCAGCGCTGAATTCGCAACAAATCGATTAACGTTAATAGTGCACCTCAATTTGTACCTCATATATCGATTAAACTATTTATATTGTAAATGATGCTATTGCCTATGTCGTATCCCCTTCCCTCCATATACCATTCAGAACTAATTAACCATAATGGGTTGGGATTAATTCGTTTCCTTGCATTCCTATTCACTATTCAGAATTTTGCTGGGAATTCGCTGGTAACACATTTGACGTAGAATACCGTGAAAGTCGTCAACAGACTGTAGTGCAATGGTTTAGGTTACAATTTGTCGTAATCAAACTACGACATCAATTGTCTACTGCATGGAGTCCAACAATGGTATTAGTTTGTTTAAATAACTTATATATAGCCTCATTGAGCACTTTATTAGGAACACCTGTACACCTACTTATTCATGCGATTATCAGCCTCAGTGATTTTGACCATAATTGTTGGTCAATTATGTGGTTTGAGTATTTCTGTGACTACTGATACTGATTTTCAGGCACAGTTTCTAGAGTTTACTCAGAATGGTCAGAATGGTGCGAAAAACAAAAAAACATCCAGTGAGCGGCACTTTTGCAGATGGAAACGTCTTGTTCATGAGAGAGGCCAAGACAGAAAAGTGACTGTAACGCAAATAACCACACATTACAACTGTGGTATGCAGAAGAGCATCTCTGAACACACAATGTGTCAAACCTCTAAGTGGATAGGCTACAGCAGCAGAAGACCAACAGGTCTAAAAACATAAGTTGAATAAATATCTAATAAAGTGTATGTTGTCATTTGGAGTATTGGCCTACATTGGCTGTTTTTCAGCACTGTGGCTTCTTACACACCTGGTGTTTGTATCCAGAGCAGGTATACCAGTCCCCATGGCGCTAAGGGAGACCTGCGTGCCAGGCGATCTCTTAGTTCTCACATATTGGAATGTTACCCAAACGCAACACCGGTCCTTGGAGTACAGATAACACCACCACTGGGGTAAGCACCTTCTTCTTTCCTTCTCTCACATTTGCATGTGACACAACAGCATCCCACTTACAGTACAGAACGCTACCATTAATATTTACCATTTGGTGCATTTAGTTTGCATCCCTTTGTATGGGTAACTTGCTTTTAGCTGGAAGTGTGGTGGAACCAGTGCATTTTGTTCATGCTGGTGCCATTTCAGAGTCTTGGGCAGCTATAGTCTATTACCAGATATTTATGGAAGATTAGTATTTAATGCTAATTAAAGCTTGACTCTTCCTTCCAAAGAGGTAACTAACTAGTGGTGAAATAGGCACTGAACAGTCAACTTTCAAGTGAATTACTGTTTTAAAATTTTTGGTAATTAAAGCAAATATAAAATATACAATACTTATAGCAGACTAAAAACTGGGTTCCTCCCAAACAACTATTTGCTTCACTCACTTACCAGAAACTGACAGCTTTTTTAAGGAATGATAATGCTTAATGATAATGATAATGCTTCTCATATGATGCAGTGCATGGTTATGATACTGTGCATGGTTACTCGTATAATCTCCACGCACTGCTCCTGGTTCATGTTAATGAGCCAGCCTCGTTATGCTACTGAAATAGCACAGTTCCACAATGTTTGGTTCAAATTCCGGCCTGTAGGCAAGACTGTGGAATCAGAACTAGAAGGTGGAACGAAACAAAGAAAATAAGAATAATGAGGACAATAATGAGGAATAATGTATCGCACTCAACAAACAGTCCTTCCGGAAGCATGCATGGCTTCTATAAAACAGTATGACAGTTCAAATAAGAGCACAGAGCAAGCACAATCACTGAGGACCTCAACACCTTCAATTAGGACACGTAATTAATCAGTTAGATTGGAGTGCATGTGCAGTATTGTAACTAACTACTCATTTGCTTGACACAGAAAATGTATTTAATGAAAACACATTTCCCATTTGTAAGTCAGACACCCAAATTCCTTGGCTCATTATTTTGAGTGTAGATAAAATAACAGAGTATAAATAGTCTCATTCACCTGATCAACCTGATAAAATCTGTATAGAAAACAGTGACTCAAATTCTTCTGAAACACTAACCCAACTACATTCTGTGCCAAGAGAGGACTTGTTAGTACATTTACATTTTACAGTTACATTTTTAATCCAAAGCGATAGGTTCTTCCACAAGTCAGAGCATCACATCCATAACTAGGAAAATACAGAGGCCGGCTAAGAGGGAGTTGCAGTAATCCAGGCGGGAAATGACGAGCGCCTGGACTAGGAGCTGGGTGGCTTTCTCCGTCAGGAGATGACGGATACGGCGTATATTGTACAGAAAGAACCTGCAGGTTCTGGCAGTGGAGGATACTTGTGGAGCCAGGGTGAGGCAGTTGTGAAGAGTTACCCCAAGATTCTTTGCCGTACGGGAGGAGGAAACTACAAAGTCCTCAACAGTCAGTGAGAGGTCGATAATAAAATGTTAGTAGTTTTTGCTTATACATTACTGACTAGCGAGGCATTCAGCAGAATAGATTCTTATTTTGAAAGGCAGTATTTATTGCCAACAGTATCACATTGTATCATCATCCCGAATGTAAACATGTTCTCAGTTTCTTTGCATTTGGAGAAGGTAAAATGCAATATCCTATTTCATGCTTGCATGTTGCACTTGCCATTTTGTCTTTTTAGATATGAGTGAAAAACGGATTATCTGCACCTTGTTTGAAGATCATTTTTAACTACTGAATAGCTCAATATAAGTCCCCTGGTATTCCAAGTGGTCATTTGTAACCTCAGAAAAGTACAGAACCTGCAATAGACCAGTTGTACCTGTATGTTTGGCCAGTAGCCATTGTTAAGAGTTTCTGTGTTGCTATGTGAATAGGGAGAAGCACTAAGGTCAAAAATCATTTCTAGTGAAAGCCAGAAAGGTAAACACTTTGAAGTTCATCTTCCAAGTAAGGCCTCTTAGACATACAACTTACATTCACTGTGTGTCTGTAATTATATTACCCTGTGTATCACAGATCAACATTATTAAAAGGCATTACTGCAATGTAGCAGTCTTTTGATTTCGGATAATAGACCTGACTTGTGATGACTTATTTTAAATGTGTAACAAGGCCTACCAAAGGCACTGTGTGTCCTGTTGTAGACTTCATAGCTCTTTTTACAAGTGTTGCACTGATGCTAGTTAATTCTTTGAAACCTTTGCTGGGAACTTTTCGGGAACCGTAGAGGAGCGCATAGGGCAAACAAGGCTTTTTCTGAATCAAGATGCATTGGCAACACTTCTTCTTTTGACCAGGACCATTTACACTTTTGATCAATGTAAAGCCACTTATTCCACACACAGAATCTCTAGTTGATATGAAGCGTTTTGGCATTTTGTTTTTGTTTGCTGGTGGTATAAAGTTGTTTTGTACATACAGTGCATCCGGAAAGTATTCACAGCGCTTTTCACATTTTGTTATGTTACAGCCTTATTCCAAAATGGAATAAATTCATTTTTTCCCTCAAAATTCTACACACAACACCCCATAATGACAACATGAAAGAAGTTTTTGGAAACTTTTGGAAATTTATTAAAAATAAAAAACTAAGAAATCACATGTACATAAGTATTCACAGCCTTTGCCATGAAGCTCAAAATTGAGCTCAGGTGCATCCTGTTTCCACTGATCAACCTTGAGATGTTTCTACAGCTTAATTGGAGTCCATCTGTGGTAAATTCAGTTGATTGGATATGACTTGGAAAGGCACACACCTGTCTATATAAGGTCCCACAGTTGACAGTGCATGTTGGAACACAAACCAAGCATGAAGTCAAAGGAATTGTCTGTAGACCTCAGAGACGGGATTGTCTCAAGGCACTAATCTGGGGAAGGGTACAGAAAAATGTCTGCTGCTTTGAAGGTCCCAATGAGCACAGTGGCCTCCATCATCCGTAAATGGAAGAAGTTCGGAACCACCAGGACTCTTCCTAGAGCTGGCCGCCCGTCTAAACTGAGCAATCGGGGGAGAAGGGCCTTAGTCAGGGAGGTGACCAAGAACCCGATGGTCACTCTGTCAGAGCTCCAGCGTTCCTCTGTGGAGAGAGGAGAACCTTCCAGAAGGACAACCATCTCTGCAGCAATCCACCAATCAGGCCTGTATGGTGGAGTGGCCAGACAGAAGCCACTCCTTAGTAAAAGGCACATGGCAGCCCGCCTGGAGTTTGCCAAAAGGCACCTGAAGGACTCTCAGACCATGAGACACAAAATTCTCTGGTCTGATGAGACAAAGATTGAACTCTTTGGCGTGAATGCCAGGCATCATGTTTAGAGGAAACCAGGCACCGCTTATCACCTGGCCAATACCATCCCTACAGTGAAGCATGGTGGTGGTAGCATCATGCTGTGGGGATGTTTTTCAGCGGCAGGAACTGGGAGACTAGTCAGGATTGAGGGAAAGATGAATGCAGCAATGTACAGAGACATCCTGGATGAAAACCTGCTCCAGAGCGCTCTTGACCTCAGACTGGGGCGACGGTTCATCTTTCAGCAGGACAACGACCCTAAGCACACAGCCAAGATATCAAAGGAGTGGCTTCAGGACAACTCTGTGAATGTCCTTGAGTGGCCCAGCCAGAGCCCAGACTTGAATCCGATTGAACATCTCTGGAGAGATCTGAAAATGGCTGTGCACCGACGCTCCCCATCCAACCTTGAGAGGTGCTGCAAAGAGGAATGGGCGAAACTGCCCAAAAATGGGTGTGCCAAGCTTGTGGCATCATATTCAAAAAGACTTGAGGCTGTAATTGCTGCCAAAGGTGCATCAACAAAGTATTGAGCAAAGGCTGTGAATACTTGTACATGTGATTTCTTAGTTTTTTATTTTTAATAAATTTGCAAAAATTTCAAAAAACTTCTTTCATGTTGTCATTATGGGGTGTTGTGTGTAGAATTTAGAGGAAAAAAAAAAGAATTTATTCCATTTTGGAATAAGGCTGTAACATAACAAAATGTGGGAAAAGTGAAGCGCTGTGAATACTTTCCGGATGCACTGTACATTGTAGTACAGTGATTTGCTATGGGAGGAAAACCATGGGAGAGTGGTATAGCACTCTATATTACATTTTCACAAGATGTTGTTATGAAAAGAACAAAACAAAACAGGAAAAAAAAACCTTAGTAGTGGGACTCTACACTCGTCAATTCTTTTTGGCCATAGGGTACTTGGTATTGGATTTGGATAGGATCTTCAGTGTGCCACTGCCACATTAATGATGTGCACTATCAAGAAGGTCTTTTTTGCTGTAGCTGTGATGGCATTACAAATTATTTATACTTCTTTTCTCCCATGCTGTCTGTATGTACTGTAATTGCGTTATATAATAGATTAGTCTGTGTAACTCACACAGGGTTCTGCTCCTGAGTGCTGGCAGGGGCCTCGTCCATGTTCCAGGTGAAGACAGCATGTCCTTGCCGGGGCTGACATGCCCTTGGCCCTGGGAATGTAGCCTTATTTGGGAGGTTTCAGGTGTGGCCCGAGGGTTGCTGGGACTGCTGACACAAGCCCATCGGTACAATGGATGCTTTGTGGCGATTAGAGGACATTTACCTGGGAGAATTTAGCTAGTTGGCTACTCTTACTCAATGGGTTACTCAGTGCGTATACAGCAGGGCCCTAATCACAGTGTGGAATGATTGGTCCTTCCAGTCAACCTGGGGATCACATTTCTGACTTGAATCAGGGCTGTGTCACACAGGCTGAGCTGTTTTTGTAGTGTCTGCATGCATCAGAGTAGGCCAAATCCAGCATTCATTTGTTTTTTCTTCTCGTAAATATCTTTAAAAGGCTTCTTAAATTGTTATGACAGAGGGATACAAACTATGATCTCACTTCAGGAAAATGTTTAGGCTTTTAAGAAAAATAGGCAGGTGGTGTAATCTGCCATCTGATTCTGCAAACCGGACATATTGGGACTAGGCTGACACAGCAGAGTATTGGGAATCATTGACTCATGTTCGCCATACAGTGTACAACTTTGTCTTGTATGTTCTTGACCAGCTTGTTCAAAACGTAAGAAGACAAAAGTTATCAAATGGACAAATGGGAGTTAAAAAAAAATCTGAAAGATTTTGTTGTGATAATTGCAGACAATTATTATTGTTATTATTATAATATGGTTAGTGCCTTTATGAATGTAAACTGGAACCATACATGTTCCAGTATTGTTTTCTCTAGGACATTAACTAGTACGTGAAATATAAATGTGTAATGCTACTGAATGTTACCTTTGAAAATAATGCCACGGAATTCAAAAGATTGTGCCTTTTCGGTCTTTGTTAGGACGTCTTCAGTGCTGAAGTACTCTCAAAATATGTGAGAAGAGAATTCCAGGATGAATTGTTTAACGACTCTGTTTGGAGCTGGCGGTCGGAGTGTGTGTCCTGAGGAAGGAGGGCTGTGGTTCTGAGTGTGTGTGTGTCAGGAGGCAGGGCTGTGGTTCTGAGTGTGTGTGTCAGGAGGCAGAGCTGTGGTCCTGAGTGTGTGTGTGGAAGGAGGGCTGTGGTTCTGAGTGTGTGTGTGTGGAGGCAGCGCTGTGGTTCTGTGTGTGTGTGTCAGGAGGCAGGGCTGTGGTTCTGAGTGTGTGTGTGTCAGGAGGCAGGGCTGTGGTCCTGAGTGTGTGTGTGTCAGGAGGCAGGGCTGTGGTCCTGAGTGTGTGTGTCAGGAGGCAGAGCTGTGGTCCTGAGTGTGTGTGTGGAAGGAGGGCTGTGGTTCTGAGTGTGTGTGTGTCAGGAGGCAGAGCTGTGGTCCTGAGTGTGTGTGTGTCAGGAGGCAGGGCTGTGGTTCTGTGTGTGTGTGTCAGGAGGCAGGGCTGTGGTTCTGAGTGTGTGTGTGTGGAGGGAGGGCTGTGGTTCTGAGTGTGTGTGTGTGAGGAGGCAGGGCTGTGGTTCTGAGTGTGTGTGTGTGGAGGGAGGGCTGTGGTTCTGAGTGTGTGTGTGTGAGGAGGGGGGCTGTGGTTCTGAGTGTGTGTGTGGAGGGGGGCTGTGGTTCTGAGTGTGTGTGTGTGTGTGTGTGTGTGTGTGTGTGTGAGGAAGCAGGGCTGTGGTTCTGAGTGTGTGTGTGTGTGTGTGTGTGTGTGTGTGTGTGTGAGGAAGCAGGGCTGTGGTTCTGAGTGTGTGTGTGGAGGGGGGCTGTGGTTCTGAGTGAGTGTGTGTGTGTGTGTGTGTGTGTGTGTGTGTGTGTGTGTGTGTGTGTGTGTGTGAGGAAGCAGGGCTGTGGTTCTGAGTGTGTGTGTGAGGAGGGGGGCTGTGGTTCTGAGTGTGTGTGTGGAGGGGGGCTGTGGTTCTGAGTGTGTGTGTGTGTGTGTGTGTGTGTGTGTGTGTGTGTGTGTGTGAGGAAGCAGGGCTGTGGTTCTGAGTGTGTGTGTGAGGAAGCAGGGCTGTGGTTCTGAGTGTGTGTGTGGAGGGGGGCTGTGGTTCTGAGTGTGTGTGTGTGTGTGTGTGTGTGTGAGGAAGCAGGGCTGTGGTTCTGAGTGTGTGTGTGAGGAAGCAGGGCTGTGGTTCTGAGTGTGTGTGTGGAGGGGGGCTGTGGTTCTGAGTGTGTGTGTGTGTGTGTGTGTGTGTGTGTGTGTGTGTGTGTGTGAGGAAGCAGGGCTGTGGTTCTGAGTGTATGTGAAGAAGCAGGGCTGTGGTTCTGAGTGTGTGTGAGGAGGGGGGCTGTGGTTCTGAATGTGTGTGAGGCAGCGGGAGTGTGTTCAGCTCACACGGACTCGTATCAGATTCGGCTGCTGGTGTTTCCTGGAGGCCGCTGATCCAGAGGGAGGGACGGAGATGGGCAGACAATGAGCCTAAAGTACTGGTTTGGACCGGATTTTCTCTCTAAGTGAGTCCCTTTTCCTGTTTCTGTTGTTGGGGGGAGGGAGTCCGGCTGTACTGAGATAGCGAAGAGGAAAGAAGAAAAAAAACGAAACTTTTTTAATTTATTTATTTTACAAGCTCTGGGAGACCCTTAACCATTTTCACCCACAAAGGAGTCCTTTTACTCAAGGTAGGCAGCTGCTGAGTGACGGACCGCCAGCCTGACTGGAGCTTTTTCCAGTTTTAGCTAGCTCGAGAGGGAGGAGGAGAACCGTGTTCTTTCAGAAATGTTGACACTGTTCCTTTCTTCGCTGCCGACTGTAAACGGTGGTTCGGTGTGCGTGTCTGGGAAGGGTGGGGGTGTGGGGACGGAGTCATGTACGTCCTGTGACTACCCTGGCTTCTCTCTGCTGGACCGTGTGAACCACGCAGCTGTGGGCATGTCATGTACCTTGTTCTAAATGTCCCAGGTAGCAGGGCCAGGCTTGTGACAGGCCGTTCATCTGGACATTTTTACTGTGGGAATGAAGGATGAAGTAGTCTAAGAGTGGCAGGATTTGCAGTGTCCCTTTGTGATGCAAATGTTTTTCAGGAATGGAGTTTTATTATACCATGAAACTAACCTAAAGGATTGGATTAATTATTTGGGGTATTTTTTTTCTTTTGCTTGCTGTTTCCTTTGCTTGGTGCTAAAACTGCAATTTATTGCTATTCATTGCACTGCTGTTCATCCCATATAAAAACGTCAAGTTTTTTTATATAGGGGCATATTGGGCAATTGTCAGGTAATTCGAGACCTTAGAATTATAAGTTTGTTAGCGACATAAATACATTGTTTATGGGGCACTGAATATATGTGTGAAATTTAACATAAAAATATTGTTTAAAAGTATGGAAAAAATACAAAATGGAAAAGGTTGTAACTGCTCAGAGTTCATTAATTTTGGTGTCTCAGTATATCAGTATATCTCAAAACCACTCAGAATACCAATAGAACCATATAACTGTACTGTAGAAAGAAGGTTGTATAGAACAATCATACCTGTGATTGCCTTGCCACATAGATTTCCCTCACTAATGGCATGACAGTAGGAGAAATAGGGCACTGACGTCCATGCTACAGAAATGTGTAATAATAGTGAAGGGTGACAATGTCAGGATCATTTACGGTAATGTGTACTGTAATGCTGTCAGGATCATTTACAGTAATGCTTACTGTAGGACGCAGCAGACCCTGGTCAACCCCCGGTCACTCTGCATGGACCCTGTAGATCTGCCCTGGGTGGTAGAGCCCGGCGGTGCTCGTAAGGGCAGTACGTAAACACAAAGCGTGGCTTTGCTTGTCTTCAAGGTATTGCCACTTACTGTGTACTGTTGTCATAAACCAGCACAGTAAGATATTTCTCAGACAATGGCCACATAGTTTACTTGCTGTCAGACAGTGAATAGACGGATTATGAAGAGTAATCACTTCTCGCTGTTGTAAGTGTTGTAATGAGGTCTTAAAAATTTTCGCTCTCATAGAAAATACGTGCTTTAAGTGGCTTTGTTCTTGACAAGTGAATATTTTCTAACCACATTGGCAGTTCTTGAAATGACTCAAACTGGGTCACCACATTGGCAATATTTTTGTCTTATTTGGCCCAAAAAAAGTAAGAAGTAACTAACTCTAAGGTTAAAATGTTTGTTGAGATCGACATATTTTCGGGGTTTTGCTGAGCGTTTGGATGTGTAGTTTCTGTTCCACATGGAGTATCACAGGAGCGTGACACAGTCACACGGCAGCAGGGGACCCCAGCCACAACGCCTCCACAGGAAACGGCCTGTCGTCCTGACTAAGCACACAGGGTCCATCCTCCAGAGATAAACAGGATCTGGGCCTGAAGGTCAGGGAGCCTCGCTGCCAGGCCACAGGAAAGGCTATTATTGGACCGCTCAGAATAGAGAGCAGGGGTGGCACGGAGCTGGAGTACAGAGAGGAGGGAGACGAAGAGGGCACTCGTCATTTCTGTTTTCGATGTTTGTGGGGGGGGGGAAGGAGACAACTCTTCCCACACGCTTTGGCTCTGTCGCTGTGTGCCAGGGCTGCTGGCATCTCTATTGTCTGCTGTTTTTCAGCTTTCCAGAGAAATTTCACCATGTTTCATATGTCAAGGTTCTATGTTTTTAGCTTTATTTTGCATAATATGTCAGCGTGTTTCGCAATCCCCATTTATCGGGATCTAATGCAATTTGCACTTCATGATGTGCAACGCAGATATTGACGTATTGAAAAAGAATACATTTTGTGTATTTTGTTGTGACGCTTCCCACATTCACTCACTGGGGGAAAAAAAAAAAAACCCTGTATTTTTAGGTTTTCTCAACTGAAATGTTTTAGGTTCATTCAAATGAACCTAAAACATTTTCAGGTGAGAAACTAAAAAAACATTGATTTAACAAACTGAAGTGTAAACGTTTGGCTTATCGTGGTGAAGCGCTGTGGAATGGTGCGTCGTGGCTACAGCCTCACCCATGAACCCTCTGGTACATCGGGCACCTGCAGGCTGCCTGTGCCAAATGTACATGAAGTGTCCTGTAATTTATGGCATTAACACTGCAGTCATGAGACTGGTTTGAGCATAGTTGGGTGTTCCATACGGGAAAAAAGAATCTGCTTTTTGAGGTTGGATGACGGCACAGTCACAAGCATACCTCTTCTGCACTGCATCACGTCCAGCAAGCGGAAGATCACTGATGTGATCTATAAATGCTTCTCTGTGGATACAGTCACACATATAGCATTGTTCTTGGTACAGTAAACTACACTCGATGCTTATTACCCTTTTGTGTCCACGGTGAGCTCATCAGCTGGGTTGTGTACTTGATTTATACAAAACATGGTGATTGGAGCTCCTGTCTGGCTTTCATTTAGTCAATAACAGAAGTGTCAGTGCGTTCTTGCTACATAATTATCTTGATTATGGAACAATAGTGGGTAATGGTACTTAAACAGTGCATCCTGATGGTGAATATTGTGGTTGCTGGTTGCGTTATTTCTGTTTGGTAACTATAACTTTAAGGTAAGCTTGGCATCTGTGGTCTGTAGAGATTGAAATATTGTCTCCAGTGATGAAGGGTATACTATCTGTCAAGTGAGTGTTGAAAGTGGTAGGTTGTCGGTTGGCTGATAACAAAGGGAACGGATGATTGCGGTAACGCCTCAACCTCGGAATATATCTGGTCCAGCTCTGGGAAAGCTGCCAGCACTGTGTACGTACTTATTAGCAACTTTATTACAAACATGCGGTATGGGCAAAGTCTGTCTGTCATCAGTCTGAACGCTAACTGTATGGGCAGCCATGGGTGTATATATAACAGAATGTGTCTGGCTCTTAGCAGAAAATTATGGATTTATTGGGTGTATAACAATTATGGTGCATTATCTGAAATGCTGCAGCATTGAGGTATATGGTATTCCTGTGCATGTAAAAAGAAAAAAAATCAATCATGAATATTGTTCTATATCTAATTATACACCACTTGCATGAATAACATTTAAATTATTGACAGGAATGCAGTATATAATTAATATACCTTTGTTTAACTGTAAATGACAACATATAATTGAACGTCAGAATGCTTAATGCCATAAGAGAGTTATACCTTATCAATGATATAG
Organism: Conger conger; assembly: GCF_963514075.1. NCBI lineage: Eukaryota > Metazoa > Chordata > Actinopteri > Anguilliformes > Congridae > Conger > Conger conger. The sequence goes on from NC_083771.1 coordinate 4,853,205, forward strand.
ATTGATATATCATACTCATCCTGTTAAGAGTATGTGAAAAGCATAAACACTGAGATGCATTAAGTGCAGTCTGTCAGGTTAGAGACTACTATTACAGTCCCAGCTCCTTTATTGTGTGGACCGTGCACTTGTCTCTAAGCACTGTGTCTTAAAATGACAAGTGGCCACTTAAGAATAACCCCACATCTTTGCCTGTCACCGAACAATAAATGAAGTACATAAACGGCCATTTAATAATAACAAGGTTTGTATTGAGGGAAACAACTAGGGCTGTTGGGGTCTTTATATTGACAACACAGTTGAAATGGAACAAAACAAATAGAGGAAATAGAATTGTAGCACATTGTTCATTCCTGAAACAAGGTCCCTTGTGCTTGGAAATGAGCCATGACTTCTATGTGAGAGATATTCCTAGTTTGCGGCAGAAAAAATAGGAATGTCCAATGGCCAGCGGTTTCAGATAAGTGACTTAGTCACCTGATTCTATCCTACATAGTTTGGCTTCTTTGCTCATGCTCAGTGGCAGTAAAAATAATCGCTGAAAATATCTTCTCCAAATTCTGTCATTATTATTGTGCTGAAAATAATTGACATTGTGGCCAAATCAACCTTCTTTAACCCTCATATTATGTTAAAAGTGTATGGCTATGTCAAAATGAATGAGCTTGAATTGACACAGAATTATTGCAACAGAAAAATTTGATTTGTGTGTCACCTTCTTACTGTCTCCCAAATTAGCCTTTTATCCATAAATATGAAAAATATGTGCGAAGCATCTCATTTTAGAGCCTGAGGTAAGTGGAAGTTTGATACCTATATGGGACAGAAATCTGAGATAAAAATAAATATTTTGACCTTTGTATGCAAAGTTACCTTGATGTTTATTTCATGTTTACTGTTTAATCTCACCAAATAAGGAAAATCAAAAAATCATTCAGTATCAAGTTTAAATAAAGATTAAGTTGTTTTTAAGAGACGTCAAACACTGAATGGGGTCAAATGGACCCCAAACATAATAAGAAGGTTAAAGCACATCATTATTAAAAAAGGCATATATCTGTAAAGATTCTGAGCTACGGTATGCTGGCACACATAGTTCATCTGTGGAGCACAAGGGCTAGTAAATAATTAAGATGACGCTGTGCATTTCTCATGTGTAGTAGTGAAGAGCAAAGGCAACATTAACTTCAAAAGGAATGCATTTGGGCTGTCTCAGTGTGCAAGCCATCTAAAAACGTACGGGATGTTTAAGGTGGAGTTCTGCCAGTCATTGTCTTGATTTGATATAATCAGACATCCGATGGGCTCAGGGGGAGAGTTTTGCAGCTTTTTTTTTTTTTTTTTTCGTGAAAATGACAATGCATTTCAACACTTAATCTTTGAACTGTTTGAAATGACCTCTCGGTGAACTTAAGAAACATGAGACTCCGATTTTGAAAGTTTCTTGGAACAATGGCTAATTATTAACTCTACCCTATCCAAAATTCCTTTTCAATACAGCAACATCGTATGATAAGTCATTAGTCATTTTTGTTTTCCTAAGTGAAGAGGCAGGTTGGCACTTTTCTCTCTAGTTTGGATGGCTAGGGCGGTGATGTGTTTTCTATGTAAAGAGGAGGGGTTTAACCCCTTTGAGATGGCTAGACGGAAAGCTCTTGCAGGCCTCACTCTTGGTCGTGTTCAGGCAGAACAGAGAAATAGTTGCACATGCCCTTCAGCTTCAGGAAATGAAAGCAGAAAGCAACTAAACTCAACTCATGTCCGCGTGAATGACAAGTCTGCTTAGGTTTCAGATGTCTGATGCAATAGGCATGCACGTGATTTGAGCTTTGCAGTTGTGGTCAGAGGTTTTTTTCATGACACATTTTGTAAGTGAGGGATGATTTATATTCACTTATTCATATTCACTTATTATTTAGATGCGTCAGGTTCAATCCCATGCTATTGAAGGGCTCAGGGGCATTATGTCATGGGTATTCAACATCAACAGGCAGACATTTTGTGTTTCTATGTTGAGAGCTACCATAAGAGTGTAATGTGGTGAAAGGACCTAATTTTCTTTCCCACACTTGTCCTGTATGAAAAATGTAGAGGCGTGTGTGGTGTGGTGGCTGGCCACATGGAGAGCTTTTTCAAAACCAAGTCGAACAGGTTTCATTTTGAGCCACTTTTACGATGAAATATATTGACTTAGATTCTGCCAAGGAACCTGTGGTCCTATGCAATGCAAAAGTATATCCAATAACTGATAAATAATAAATAATGATCTCATAATAATTTTGCCTACACTCAGCCAGTGATTGGTCTGGGATTGATCAGTTGAAAAATTCACATGCTCTGAAGGAATGATTCATTTCATGACCTAAAGGCTTAGGTCCCAGCCTCAAGAATCAATCATACACTTGGCTTATGTCATCTTCTCTGGTTGTCTCATGACCATTGCTGTGCTGAGCTCTGCTGCATTTTAGCTTCCTCCATCATACAGTCTGTGAATACCCGAATTAGCTCTTTGTGCTGCCTGGTCATTTAGACCCTAGCAAACCGAGGCAGCTGGCTACCATATACTCCATAATATTCATCAAATTCATTTTGAATTCTTTTGGCTGTACAGCCTCAAAATTATTAAACAATGTGCCCTTCAATCAGAATCAGGAGTTGCTTCAGCATAGTATCGTAGGATAGCTTTCCCTTCACTCTCTTGTATGTTGAATACCCCCTATCTGACTTGCTGTGCACTGAATTTAGCCATAGCACTGCTGTTATTGTTCAGCCCCTGTCGAGATTCACGCTTGAAATTCGAGAGTCTTGAAATGGTATCACATGAGCCTGTATTATAAAACAATTAATGAGCGAGCCATTTTCTCTCTGCGATCCTCCCCCATGTCACTAATGGCAGATGTCTGTGGGATCCCATGTTACTAATTGGCACAGACAGCTTCCTGCAGAAACATGAAAGGCATCTCTTAATGCCAATCAGGACAGATTATGTGGTTTGCCATAAGCTCCACGCAAGGGGACTTTTAATACCAGTGGATAATATGTTTCAGTATGGCCCACCACAAAGCAGTGGTCAGCTAATCATCTAAGTGGAGAACAGATAAAACCAACATTTGATACAGGCCCAGAGGGGAGGGTGGTCCCCAGTGATAGTTTTATTATTATTATTATATAAACTGTGTTATTATTCTTTTTGCCCTGAAGGGCACTGCTGTCACCACTTTTCTTACAGGAAACAGTAATTAGCAGGCAGCTTCTACACTTGCATGCACTGGATAATAATACAAAGTTACTAGAAATCCTTCATTCTGGATTTCCGAAATATGAAATAAATGCCTTCTTCTGTCAGTATGCCATTGTGTCAAATTTTCAAGCCCACTTGATGTTTATCAGTGTTTATCGCGCAAAAGTAAAATGCGTTCAAGTTGAATTTCATAGAATATAAATATAGAAAGTTTATGGTTTGGACACAGATTCCCACCACAAAATATGGTGCCAAACCATATTTTGACATGTAGACACGGTCACAGTCTCGCACACTGGTGAGGAGACCGACAGGATGTGGTACATTTTGAATGGAGGGCGCTGACAGTTTTGTTTCTCTCTCTCAGATAAACCATGATTCCCATCACTGAGCTGCGCTACTTTGCCGACACCCAGCCGGCGTACCGCATCCTGAAGCCATGGTGGGACGTGTTCACAGACTACATATCCATCATCATGCTGATGATCGCGGTGTTTGGGGGGACACTACAGGTCACGCAAGACAAGATGATATGCCTGCCCTGCAAGTGGGTCGTCAACAAGACCTGTGACACCTACTCGGCTAAGAAATACGTAAATGAAACCCTGTCCTCATCACCAGTTGTCTTTGAACCCAAGGGGATCCAGTATGAACTGGACCGGCACCAGTACAACTATGTGGACGCCGTGTGCTACGAAAACAAGCTCCACTGGTTTGCCAAGTACTTCCCTTACCTAGTGCTTCTTCACACACTTATCTTCTTGGCGTGCAGCAACTTCTGGTTCAAGTTTCCCCGCACCAGCTCCAAACTGGAACACTTTGTGTCGATCCTGCTAAAGTGCTTTGACTCCCCCTGGACAACACGGGCCCTGTCAGAGACGGTGGTGGAGGAGAGTGACCCAAAGCCACCAGGTAAAATGAACGGGTCAATGGACAAGAAGGCGTCCTCTGTGAGCGAGGATGTGGAGGCGAGCATACCCATGCTCCAGAGGACTAAATCCCGCATCGAGCAGGGCATCGTTGACCGTTCGGAGACCGGTGTCCTGGACAAGAAGGAAGGCGAGCAGGCCAAGGCCCTGTTTGAGAAGGTGAAGAAATTCCGCATACATGTGGAAGAAGGCGACATAGTCTACCGCCTCTACATCCGACAGACCATCATCAAAGTCATAAAGTTCATCCTGATCATCTGCTACACAGGGTACTATGTGGGCAATATTAAGTTCAGAGTAGACTGCACGGTTGATATCGAGAACCTCACAGGTTACCGCATGTACCGCTGTGCCCATCCCTTAGCCACTCTCTTTAAGATCCTGGCCTGTTTCTACATCAGTCTGGTGGTGGTGTACGGGTTGATCTGCATGTACACCCTCTGCTGGATGCTGAGCCGCTCTCTGAAGAAGTACTCCTTCGAGTCCATCCGAGAGGAAAGCAGCTACAGCGACATCCCAGATGTGAAGAACGACTTTGCCTTCATGCTGCACATGATCGACCAGTACGACCCGCTCTATTCCAAGCGCTTCGCCGTCTTCCTGTCGGAGGTGAGCGAGAACAAACTCCGCCAGCTCAACCTGAACAACGAGTGGACACTGGAGAAGCTGCGGCAACGGATCACGAAGAACTCCCAGGAGAAGCTGGAGCTGCACCTGTTCATGCTGAGCGGCATCCCGGACACCGTGTTCGACCTGCTGGAGCTGGAGGTCCTCAAGCTGGAGCTCATCCCTGACGTCACCATCCCCCCCATCATCGCCCAGCTCGCTAGCCTAAAGGAGATGTGGCTCTACCACACGCCCGCCAAAATCGAAGCCCCGGCCTTAGCCTTCCTGCGGGAGAACCTCAAGTCCCTTCACATTAAGTTCACGGACATCAAGGAGATCCCTCTCTGGATCTACAGCCTGAAGAACCTGAGCGAGCTGCATCTCACGGGAAACCTGAGTGCTGAGAACAATCGTTACATCGTGATCGACGGGCTGAGGGAGCTGAAACGACTCAAGGTGTTGCGGCTCAAGAGCAACCTGACCAAGTTGCCCCAGGTGGTCACCGACGTGGGCGTGCACCTGCAGAAACTGTCCATCAACAACGAGGGCACCAAACTGATGGTCCTCAACAGTCTGAAGAAGATGGTGAACCTTACCGAGCTGGAACTCATTCGCTGCGACCTGGAGCGCATCCCACACTCCATCTTCAGCCTGCACAACCTGCAGGAGATTGACCTGAAGGACAACAACCTGAAGACCATCGAGGAGATCATCAGCTTCCAGCATCTGCACCGGCTTGTCTGCCTCAAGCTCTGGTACAACCAGATCGCCTACATTCCCATCCAGATTGGCACACTCACCAACCTGGAGAGGCTCTACCTGAACCGCAACAAGATAGAGAAAATCCCAAGCCAGCTCTTCTTCTGCCGCAAACTACGGTTTCTGGATCTGAGTCACAACAATCTCACCTACATACCGGCTGATATTGGATTCCTCCAGAACCTGCAGTACTTTGCTGTGACTGCCAATAGGGTGAGCTCTCATATTAATTTCACACCTTTCCAAATTCTTTCTGTCTTAAAATCTTGTAATAGAGCACGTGATTAAGATGACTATTAGAAATTAGAAATATCCAGAAGGGTATTTGGTTTATCCTTTAGTTGGTCTTATACCAAAATACAAATTGTATTGGTTTGTACAAGGACATTTAAATTATTTCTATATTATATTGAATACTTGTGTGAAGTTACTATGGACAAAATTTATATCCTATCATTTCCAAATTTCCGTTTAAAAAGGGATTAATCTGTACAGTAACATGTACAGGGTTGTTTCAATTGGGATTAATATCTCATCGAAAATATGATGGTCCATTTCGGAATGTCGTCTTAAAGGAACCACAGCTTGAAAATGATTAATAAGGCTGTTCTTTGATCCACTTCTCCTTTCACGGTTCCAGAACTCAGGACCGCATACCAGGGTCATAATGACTGGTTAATATATGATTTATTATTCAGGGTGGCTGAACGGTGGAGTTTGACTCTTAACAGCCATAAACATGCCAAATCCCTTCAAACGTTCATGAGTGCCAATCAGGGAAATGTTCAGAGTAGCATGGAACAAAAAGGCTTGCTTAGTGGTGCTGTAAAAGGCAGAATGACCTAGTTTTCTGAGAATGTTCATGTATGAGTGACTTTGTTGAGGGAGCTAATATATTTTGAATGTTGAAGTTGTAGGCAAGATGCAGAAATCCTTGAAGACCATAGGTCTGCTTAATGGTGGCATTAAAGCTGGCAATAAGTTATCCCTTTTCCTGGATCCAGCGACATTTTCTAAGAAGTCTCAGCTCGACATTGGCCTAATGATTTGCATAGGATAAGTCATGTGGCATTAATGGGTTGGTTACTCCGTTTCCTTCTTGTTACTTTTTGCCCAGTCAGAGTTCTCACAAAAGAAGATTTGTTGCACAGAGTTCCTTAGGCAGAGTGCCTTTTGTTGTAAGAAACACTGCCGTCAGGTGAAATGGACTCTGACATTTAGAAAATAAGAGGTAACTGTCAGAGTCACAACATTTCTTGATGGTCGCTCGAGGTAGAAGGGAGCCCGTTGCCATGACACTGAAGAGTGTTGAGTTGCGACTGTGTCTATTTTCCGTATCTTTATTCTTCGTTCGGGGGTGTTCTTTGTTCAGTGCAAAGTGTTCCAGGCAGCTGCCCTCAGGCATTTCGTGTCTCCATGCTAGGACCCAGGCCTGTATCACCTTCTGTCCACATTCCCCACCTGCCCCTCCCCCATCTGTGGGGATGGACCCTCCCCCTCCCCTCCCCCACGAGAGGTGGTGGTAAGGAGGGTGGATCATTCCAGGCTGACAAAATCTCCAAGAATGCTGCAGATATTTGTGTCTCCTGTACTATGGTTATGAGGTAGTATGTCCAAAATATAAACTTATGGAAAATACTTGGGCAAATGATACATTTGTGGGGCTTACTTTTGTAGAAAATACTTTTTTGGCACATGACCTGATCACTGAAGTCCAGAATGCTGATTGTGTTTTCCTGTTGCCACACCATTGTTTGTTTGGATGCATCCATAGCTAAGCATGTAATAGGCTAAGAGAGGTAATCATGTGCATCAACCCTTAAAGAGTTGGGTCTTGGCGCTGCCTTACTCAAGCCACTCAAGATATTATCAACATATCCACGGAAGATAGTTGTCATAGTGCTGAATCGTCTAGGTTCCATTATTCTTCTTGGGCTTCCTAAAATATTGTACCCTTTCACTGCAATTGTCTGTTTAACTCTGAGACAAATACACACAGAAATCAGTAATCCATATTTGAAGTGTAATATTACATTGTCGTTGTAAGGCCATGATGCAAACTCCATGCATAATGGCCTTTTGTAATCATTATTAATGTTCTCTTCGTGTCCAGTATCCAGTTATCCAGGGAAGGATATGGCACAGAAATCTAGTTAGCAGTCAGATATTAGATGAGAACAACATTCAGCTTTCCTAAAACATTTGCAAAGCCTAAAGCCTTGCCAGGAAAATAACAGCCCTGCCAGGGTTGAGCTTAGATAAGTGAGCTATTAATTAGTGTTTGCTAAGTACAAGTTTCACTGCACTCCAGGAATACAGGAATTAGTATTGTAATTATCCACTGTAATTATGTACAAACCTCTACTGTAGGGAATTGTTGAATGTTGATCATGCACGTTTTGAGAATTCCGATGCTTATTAACAATATTGATTATAATAATATTGATGGAGAAAGAGAGACAGAGGGGTGTGGTTTTTGTTATTGTGGTTTTTTAATCTACCAGCTGTCATGGTTTCAGATGGCTGCTGCTAGGCTGGGGGTAGACTGGTAGTGTGTAGTGAGGCGTTTGTGTTTCTATTATAAATGTGTATCCTAGAGGACATTCAGGGAGGCCAGCTTTTGCCTGACTCACTGCCAGCTGCAGCATTGTTCTAAGGAGTGTGCTGAAGGCTATTCTCTGTATGTGCTCATTTAGACGCTTGTCTTCTGAAGCGCAGGAGACTCTAACATTAGCCAAAGTGGTAATTAAAAGACAGTCCTTCACTGCCAGTTTAATTTGGGGATGTTCTGATGCTCTGATTCAGTTAATTAGATGTCAGGTTTTTTTTGGTTTAATAGTCTGTCCCTTATGTCTCCTTTTGAGGGAGTTTCTTAACTGCCTTTTGGCCCAGTTGACTAAGTGAACTCATCACCATGACTCAGTGATGACTGAATATGAGGCAATCTCTATGAAAAAGTAAAATGATATGGGTAAACTCTCACTCATTGTTGTTCTTTTTCCTGCTACTCATTTTGTCATTTCAGCTGTAGTCCCGTAGACTGTCGGCTTTAATTTGAGGGTATGTCATCCATATCAGGTGATCGGTGTAGAAATTTCAACCCTTTTTATACACAGTCCCCCATTTCAGAGCTGCCTGACATCTGGCACTTCCTTAGCGCAGGTATATTACATGGTATTTAGCAGACACTTTTATCCAATGGTATAAGAGAGCATTCAGTACCTCGTCTTGATTCTAGGCTTTTGATTGCCTTAGGGGTCTGTTATTGGTGTTTGTCAACATGAGGACCTTCGATTTCTCTGTACAGTCAGCCAGGGAGTTGATTTCATTCATTCATTATCCTAACCTGCTTATCCTGAACAGGGTCACAGGGGGGCTGGAGCCTATCCCAGCATACATTGGGCGAAAGGCAGGAATACACCCTGGACAGGTCGCCAGTCCATCGCAGGGCATGCACACCATTCAGTCACATACCTACGGGCAATTTAGACTCTCCAACTCTCCTATCCTGCATGTCTTTGGACTGTGGGAGGAAAGCGCAGAGAGAGGCCCCGACTGACGGGGATTCGAACCCAGGACCTCCTTGCTGTGAGGCGGCAGTGCTACCCACTGCACCATCCGTGCCGCCGGGAGTTGATTTCTTTCAATACAAATGATTTAATTTGAACTGTTGCAAAAGACATCAGTCTAGCTGAGTCTTGTGGCAATTTCTTCAATTTCTTTATGATTTTGCCGTTTTTTGGCAGCCAGTCGCGATTGGTGTGTGAGCGAGTGTATGAATGGGTGAGTGAGAAGCATCAATTGTACAGCGCTTTGGATAAAGGCGCTAAATAAATGCCAACCATTTACCATTTTTATTTGAGACTGAAACTCCCTCCTCTGTTTTCTGTCCCCTTGCCCAGATCGAGACCCTCCCCCCAGAGCTGTTCCAGTGTAAGAAGCTGCGCACGCTGAACCTGGGCAACAACTGCCTGCAGTCGCTGCCGTCGCGCTTCGGGGAGCTGACGGGCCTGACGCAGCTGGAGCTGCGGGGGAACCGGCTGGAGTGCCTGCCCGTGGAGCTGGGCGAGTGCCGGCTCCTGAAGAGGAGCGGGGTCATCGTGGAGGAGGACCTCTTCAACACCCTGCCCTCCGAGACCAAGGAGCAGCTGTGGAGGGCCGACAAAGAGCAGGCGTGAGGCGGCCGGCCCGATGCCCGCGGAGATACGCACGCACGCAGGGAACGAGCCCCCCGGAGAGGGGGAGGGGGGGGAGCCCACCGGGAGGGCCCCGTTTTGAATAAGGCAAGGGGGGGTCAGAGGTCAGACAGTTGAAATGCAAATTAACCGGAGGGCTCAGGCCTGCGGAGTTTAGTTTCTCGGTTTTAATTTATGTCCCTCAAAATGGAAGCCCAGGTAGGCTCGTCCCTGACGGACAGAACCGGGCAAATTAGAGACGGAGCAAAAGAAAAATGGGAGAATTGACACGGTGCAAAGCACTTTGTAGTTTTTTTAAAAAATTCCATAGGAAAGTCGAATGACACGGAAAGGATGAAACAAATAGCCCAGCCGTGGTGGGACGGCCACACCCGCTCCGCAGGGGGAGTGCGGTAGGGGCTGAACTACTGTGCCACAGCGCTACAGTTTTGCTTTGAAGAGAAAAGCAGCGAAGACTTGACTTATTGGACGGGGGCTGCAGATATCCCCTTCCGTATTGCTGCCAGTGCTGCAGTGGAAGGGTGGGTACAGGATCATCCTGTTTATAATCGTATCGGTGGGCTGTCTCGAGGCTGAGACAGTGTAATCTATCAACAGGCCCTGCACAGTGTCACAGGAGATACTGCATGGCGCTACAGTACCAGACTGTGTGTCAGGATTTCGCCTTTTGCCAAGAAGTTATGCCACCTACTAATAGCCCATCAGACCTTTTCTTTGAAACCCCTTATGAAAGGACTGGATTTACAACCTGAGAGCTGTAGGGAGAGACCTGTGTGACAACAAGCAATTTGTGTATTGGATTGGTTTCCAACGCTACATGTGGGAAATATCTTGTTACCAGCATGTTGTGACCCTGCAAATATTGTTCCAGAATTAGAGGAAACATGAACCTGTCGGAGGGAAACACACCATAGGTTAACTAAAGAGCCTCTTGGTATTTATGTATGCTAAAAATGTTATTGCAAGTGCTCATCAACCTGGCAGGATTCTGTAAGTAAAATAGCAAAGTTAACTGACTGAAATGTTTTCTACAATGGCTGACTGTTTCCAGTATATTCTCTACATAGATGAAAGGGTTCCACTCAGAGTGACTGTGGTAGAGTAACTTTAGCTTGAGTATGAAATGGAGTTTTGAGGACCAGCTAACAGTCCTTCATACTAAAATTGGCCTTAACTTGCATTTGCTTCATGTCATGGGTTGATTTGGTTTATGTCCATTTTAAATTATTTATATTCTAAAGCCACATATGTAAAAGTCTGTACTCACAACAATTGTCCCTGCTTAAAAGAAAAAAAGAAGAAATAAATGGTATGTGACTTATGTGGCACCTGCTATATCTAGAACTGGGTTCTAGATCCGACACTCACTTTGTTGTAGAGCATGGCCATGTACAAATAAGTTCAGAGATAATGGTTATCCCCGCTGGTAAACACATAGTACCTGTGTTTAGTGTCTCTTTATCAATGTAATAACAGATTTTTATTAGCTTTTTATATTACAATGTTTCATTGTATTTATACATTTCTGTTTTATTTGTCACCGTTTGGGCACTGGAGGGCCTGGAGTAGCCCCTCCTGTAGTACAGTCTGTTTAATTTTCCTGAAAGTGAAATGGTGAAAAGGCTTCATTCAGGCCTGCATCTTCAGTGGGAGGGAATTGGGGCCAGTGTTGGGTCTGGGACATTTTCACCAGTCTGCGCTGAACACGGCGACTTCTGGCTCAGGCGTGGGCCTCCATCAGAGCTGAGGAACAATGGCTACCCAACAAGCCCAAGCGTGGGCAGCAGGAACATGGCGGGAACATGGCGTCTCAGGATCTCCTTTGACTTGTGCTGGGGGCCCGAGGCCTTGCCTGACACCATGCTCACACCAGACCTTTGTGTCACAAACATCCTCGTTCTGAAAGAATTGCGCTGCGTGACGCCCTCCCTTTGTTTCATCCCGTTTCCTTTACCTCCCCGAGCTGGGGGAGCTGTAATGATTGCAGGTTGCCCAATTCTCTCCGTGTACAAAATCAGCCGATTCAAGTGGACTACAGGCTCTGATGGACCTGGAATCTGTGGCTCTACTGTTCACAATCACTCTCTTCACTGGAAATGTCTGGTCTCAAGCAACTGTTAAATTCCTGCTCATTTCTGATGAGGTCCAGAGCACACATCAGCTGTTCTTTGAGCATTTCTATTTGTGCAAAAACAGGGGCATTGTGTTGCTTTTTGTTGGTAATACTTAGCTCACAGTTATCCTATATTATACTCATTAAAAGCTTCATTGATTTTCTGTTTTTCACCACCACATTCCCTCTTCCTTGTGTGTATGTGTGTATGCACACATGGTTGTGTGTGTGTGCGTGCGTGCGTGCGTGCGTGCGTTTTGTTTTATTTAAAAAATGAATGCCCTGGCCGTACTGACCTTTGTGCTCATGTTAGCTCCTTGGGACCTGAGCAGACTACTTCAGGACAAGTTCTCTCCTCTTGCGTCACAGGAAACCAAAGAGAGGGCTGCTTTCTAAAAAAAATGCTGTGCTGAGCCATGTCCCAGGCTGCAGTGAAAGGTAGGCAATGAAGGAAAGTTAACAGTTTTATGACTGTGTTGTAAAAAGAACTTTGGCCCAAAGAAACTAGTACCAGTATGTACATACTGTGTATGATAATGAACCAGTACCCCAGGAAATGCATTTCTAACACATTCTGTCTTTGTCAAAGCTGATCCATTCCTGTACAAGTAGAATCCCTGTAACACTGTAAACTGCATTCTTGGTGTAATACCCATGTCACTAACTTGGCTGTGCTATACTAGATGCACACTGAGCTAACCATAATTGCATTTAGGCAGAAATTTCAATGTCATGCCATCTTCTAGCTTCGCATGACCGTTTGATTCCTGAACACTACAAGTAAATGATGAAGTCTTCCCCAAATCAATTCTTGATGTTCATTAAATGCATTTTCGGTGAACTATTTGGATAGAGAAGCTTACGTTGTCAAGTATACCATGCAACAGAAAAAAGGGATATTACTGTACATTTGCACATTTTAATTAAATTAAATTAATATGACTTTCTTTGATATGGATCTGTACAGCAAAAATTTGAGCATTCTCCCTTATGTGTATATAGTGCCCCCTTGTGTGGAAATGGACGAGTTTGAATGTTTGCTGCTGACAATGTTCCAGGTATTCAGTGTTTGATAAGTGGGGAGTAAAGTGTCTGCAAATATTTAATAATGTTTATGACTGAATAATCTAATAATTTTTCAATCATTAGTAGCTATTGTCAGATTGTTTGTTTATTTTTAGGCATTTTTATTTCCCTATTTTATAATGAATAAAGGAATTTGGCTATTGTTATTACCATCGTGCGCAGGTTTGGACCAGTTTTATTTCTATTCTGACCTTGGAGAAGAGAGTGGCATTTAAAATGTTGAGAGAAAAATCTCGGTTTTTAAAAAGTGATCAGAGTTGCCTTTTGTTTCGCCGTTGAGGGACAACCGTGCACAAAGCCTTTCTCAGGACACTGAATTCCAGCTGTAATCCTGGCAGTACTTTCTTTCACTGCCAACGTTTCATTTGCACTTACCTCCTTTATTTTTCCAGCTACTCATTTTTCTCAGCTTGTGTCTGATTGCATCATTCTGCTTTGTTGAGCTGTGATATGTGGTTGCTGGAGTGAAGAAAAAAACGATCATGGCAGTCACAAAATAATTGTTTCTAATGGTGTTATGTACACAATCATTCAACCTGTTCTTCAGTCCATATTGGCTTACAGTTTAAATGAAGCTGGTTCTATGTCTGAGTGACTTGTGTGAAGGAGGAAACGTACATTGACAATCGACTGAACTAACTTAAATAATGGTTCTATAACATGCTAGCTAGGTTTATGCATGGCACTAAACACACAGCAGAAAGAGAAATACAGGAGGAGAATGCACTCTAGATACATAGCACCAATGAGTGACAAAATGATTTCTCTTTCCAGAGGATTGGCAAACCTTTGGATCTGGAAACCCCTGAACTAGTACTGTGTGAACTTCATAGGCAAGGGTGAGCTGTGGTGTCAACATTAAGGGCACTTACCTCACAATTGTGCTTCCTTTTTTTCCATAAAGATGACAAACTGGACCAATTTTCTTATAGCAACCAATCTCTTGTTTACTTCAAGTGATTATCAGTAATCTACCTTATCAGCTTTTTCTTCTGTTAGGCTTTCACTTCATCCACTTAGCAGTATTCGCTTGCAATATCCTGAAGATTACATTTAAACTTCTCTCGGAATAGCACAGGCCTCAAAGGCAGTGCTATTCCACTAAATGAATTCACTAGATTACTGATGAAAGAATTTGGCAACAGTCAAAACTATACAAGCCACTCATTTTTGCAGTGACTGCACCAAATGTTGTGATACAAGAGTGATCACAGATTCGACAATTCAGCTGAAAATGGCAAAATACAGTTTGAATCTGGATCTAATGCAGCTGGAGGCATTAGTCTGTGCTTGGAGTACTGCTATTAATTATTGGCTAGTTTCTCAGGCATGGTTATAGATGTCATATGGATGCAGGATATCACTACTTTTTATCACCGTTAAATGCAGTTTTATGGAGTGATTTATTAATTTGGATATGCCATTTAATGGACTACTATCTGGATTACATTCTTTGTGACATTAGAGTGTGTTTTGGCTAATAAAAATCTGTTTACTCGGTGTGAATGTGTCATCCTTAAGGACCAGTGCTGAGAAATTACTATTCCTCTTTGCATATTCCTATTTTATTTGTTAGTATACAGTTACGTGTCAAGTTCTAACTTCTAACTCGTTACGCATTATTATTGGTGTATATTATATGCTTTAAAATGCTTTATTTATGTCTTGCGCTTGTACATTTCATACTTGGCCAATGATGACTTAAAATTGTGAACTGACAATTCACAAATACATAAGTTCCACTCTTCAAATATTAAGTTATAGCTCGTTTTCCTTTAAGTTTCCAAAATTGTAAAACTGTATTAAACTGGAAGGCTTTGTTGTGTGAACCATCCTCCTTCAATCCATCATCTTCAATATTTGATATAGTCCTCAGTGCTTTACCATTCATTTCCTTTACTTTTCTATACTCTGACATTAAAGTAAAATAAACTAAAATGTATTATGGCTACTGTTTTATTTTTAAATCATACCCTTACACAAAGCATGGTATGATATTCAAAGGTTTGTTAATCTGTAGAATGGGTTAAGAGGCAGTTAATCAATGCTTTTCCAGAATATTACGTTGTGTACAAAATGATTCTATGCCTATAAATCTCCTATAGCAGTGGTGTCCAATCTTGTATGAAAAGGGCCAGTGTTAATTTAGGCTTACACTTGATTCAGCTAATTATAGTCTTGATCAGGGGTGCACAACTCCGGTCCTGGAGGGTTGGTCTGCGTTTTCAGCATTGCAAGGAAATCAGCATCTCCATAAAGCTTGTCAGCAGACGGAAGCATGAAGTGCTCTAAAATCTCCTGGTAGATGGCTGCGTTGACTTCGGACTTAAAACACAGTGGACCAACACCAGCAGATCACATGGCACCCCTAATCACCACTGATTGTGGAAACTTCACACTGGACTTCAAGAAACATGGATTCTGTGCCTCTCCACTCTTCCTCCAGACTCTGGGACCTTGATTTCCAAATGAAATACAAAATGTAGTTTCATCTGAAAAGAGGACTTTGGACCACTGAGCAACGGTCCAGTTCTTTTTCTCCTTAGTCCAGGTAAGACACCTCTGACGTTGTCTCCGGTTCAGGAGTGGCTTAACACAAGGAATGTGACACTTATAGTCCATTTCCTGGACTGTCTGTGCGTGGTGGCTCTTGATGCATTGACTCCAGCCTCAGTCCACTCCTTGTGAAGCTCCCCCAAGTTCTTGAACTGCAACAGGGACAATCCTCTCAAGGCTTCAGTCATCCCTGTTGCTTGTGCACCTTTTCCTACCACACGTGTCCCTTCCAATGAACTTTCCATGAATATGCTTTCATAGAGCACTCTGCGAACAGCCAGCCCTTTCAGCAATGACACTCCTTGTGAAGGGTGTCAATGAGTGGCTTCTGGACAACTGTCAAGTCAGCAGTCTTCCCCATGATTGCATGACCAAATATTGAGTGCATAAATGAACATACTTTTCAGAAGGTCGACATTTCTGTATTATAAATCCTTTTTTTGATTGGTCTTATGTAATATTTGAATATTCTGAGCTACTGGATTTTTGATTTTCATGAGCTGTAAGCCGTAGTCATGAAGATTTAAGTATTGAAATATTTCACTTTATATGTAATGAATCTAGAATATATGAAAGTTTCACTTTTTGAATGAAAATACGGAGAAAATATTTCCACGATATTCTATTTTTTTTAGATTCACCTGTAGAGCTGCTGAGAGAGTGGATGTTTCTGTCACAGGGCGTTACACTCGATTTATTCATTTCAAATACAGGCTACATGTCACGCTAATGTGACTATTGTAATCGACAATTAGAGGTAGGATATCAAATAAACAAAGTAAATAAATGAATGGCACAAAAACCATTGACCTCGGATTCAGCGAAGGGTTAAAGTCCTGGTAGAAATCCTATTAAGCGTATTGGCTCATGAAAGTTACAGTTTAATCTTCTTTGCCATTGCCCTAAATCACATGGTCCCACGGGAGAGTAGATCTGGAGAGGATATTGGAATATTGCATCTTTTAAAATGGAGAGCATGGGTATGCTAACGGAGGAAGAAGTAAAAAAGGTTGGTGTGCGGACATTTCTTGTTTATGTAATCGGTAGCGTTGCTTGCAAACTAAAAAAATGTTGCTTACAGCGTTGCTGTAAATAGTGAGTGGCTTAATATTATTTCAGTGCGAACATACTTAGATTGTCTATCTGTGGCAGTTTTACTGCGAATTGCCTGATGTTACATACTTTTAAAATGATAGACCGATGTCGATGATGAATCTTACAGAAAGGCGTGTAGTCTGCAGGCTAGTAGCCTAGCAGGTTTTAAATAACCATTTCGCGTGTTTGCCTCGGACATAAGTCGTTAATTTATCAGAAACATGACATGCTTACTTATAATGTTGCCGTTTAATATAGCCAGCCTACACAATATGTTTGAAATGTAGGCTAGGTAATAAAAGCCAGGAACAATTGTTAGGTACTTTGTCTCACGTAGGTGGATAATGTATGGCAGATCCAGGGTCAGTTCTCCCAAACACATTATTGACATTGGAAGCGCTGAATCCAAATCAGCTCCGTACCATTTCACTATTATGAAAAAAACTGAAACTATGACTATGTCAAAATGATCGTACGTTTAGGGGTTTTTAAAATTATTGATTGTATATCGTACAAAGGGCCAGACTATCGTACAAATACGATAATTAGCGTACATCTAACAACGCTGCAGATAAGTAGCACAATGCATTAGTTTTACTGTATTCTTTGGTGATTATTTGAACAAATAGTTCTATTGGCAAATAAATAAACGAGTGCTTGGCATAACTTCCAACTGTGTTCCTCTATACATACAGTAATGGTATTAGATTGAAATGTGAAGATGAGGTGATCTGAAAGGTTATAGCTAGGATTAGTAGGATGTATCGGTTTGTGTTGCAGTACCAGGAGGATGGGTACCTCGTACTGGACGGGTTTCTGGACCCAGATGAGTGCGATGTCCTGAGGAAGAAGATGAGCGAGATTGTGGATAGGATGGATGTCCCAGAACATTGCAGGATCCAGTTCTCAACTGATCACGAGGAGCAACTGAAGGCGCAGGTAAATAACGTTAGTCTTCAAGTTTAAGAAAACGTAAAAGCCCGAATACTGTGAAGTATCCAAACATCCACATCAGGCATTGATTCGATTCTGATTTCTTGC
The DNA here is from genome assembly GCF_963514075.1 of Conger conger. Taxonomy (NCBI): domain Eukaryota; kingdom Metazoa; phylum Chordata; class Actinopteri; order Anguilliformes; family Congridae; genus Conger; species Conger conger. Next base: position 4,870,827 of record NC_083771.1, read on the forward strand.
GTGAATGAGCTGTGGTCTTTGTTTTGCACGCACCCGGGTGTGTCCTGTGTCTTAAAGATGCAGGTAAGTTTCTCTGACGCTGATTGCTCTCATTGTCTCCCAGTGGAATATACCATTCATGAAATGATTAAAATGTAGATATTTTGACCAGAACACATTTGGTTTATGATTTTGGGTTCTTTGAGAAATCACTAGTGTTAAAAAGTATGATCAGATGACCTTTTATTTGCGTCCCCAGGGCAGTGCTGATTATTTTATCACCAGTGGGGATAAGATTCGGTTCTTCTTTGAAAAAGGTGTTTTCAATGAGAAAGGTAAATTATACACATTACACGTGGAATCTGTCTTAAATGGTCCAATTAAATACTTGAAATAGGATTCGAAACTAGAAAATCAAGTGCCTTTCTGATTGTTTAGGAGACTTCACTGTGGCCAGAGAATGCTCTCTAAACAAAATTGGACATGGTGAGTCAATTCTTTTTTGCAATTAAAGATAGAATATTGTCTGATTTCAGATACTACTGTGTGTATAAATACAATATCTTCACTGGTGACTTCTGATGTACTTTGGTTTTTCTATTCTACAGCCTTACATGCTTTTGAACCAGTATATAAAAATGTTACACATTCCCAAAAGGTTCAGGTAAGACATGGCTATCTAAAGGTATCTTTCAGTTTCCTTATGTTTCCTGGACTATTATGTGACAGTATATGCTTTGGGTTGTTTTCGGTTGATTTATACTTGAGTACTGCATGATGTAATCATTGTCCACTGCCTTCACATTGATAGATAAGCACACACTAAGTTTAGTGATGCACTTTCAATCCCCTGTTCACTTATTTTATTGCAAATCCCCACTGTTTCAATGAATTGAATTGATATCTATGGATTTTCAATTACATTCATATTTAATTTATAAATCTGTTGTCAAAATAACTATGTTTGTATGGAAAAAGAATGAAAAAGAATAATTATTTTTATTGTTCCCCCAGACTGTGGTTAAGAAGTTGGGTTTAAAGTGTCCTGTGATTTTGCAGAGTATGTACATATTCAAGGTACAGTAAAGCCCTGTTTTTACTATCCTGTGTTCATGAGTTGGGGTAACTGTTTGCCATGCCTACAGTACACCAGAAGAAAATGCATGTTGGCATTATTCCTTTTGCAGACAGTCCTGTATTACCTGAATGACCACGGAGTTCACTTTGAACATCTGTAGAAGTTATTCCTTGCAGAAGAACAGGAACTAAAGATCGTCATAATTTTCTGCCATATGTAAATGCCAGTATTGTTCACATCATACTTGTCTTTTTAGCAACCTGGGATTGGAGGAGAAGGTAAGAAACATTTTCATACATGCAAATCCTATTGAAATTATATTATTGTACTACTAAAGAGGAGAAATGTGCAGCAACTGGAACTAATAAACTGGCTCATTATACTTTGGCATCAGCCTGAAAAATGTTTAAAAAGGGATCCCTCAACATGATAACATGTTTGATTTATTGTCATGTAAAATAGACATGTAGCATGTAAACCAAGTCTACTGGAATTTGTTTCAAGCCTGTTGATGATAAATGCCTGTATTAGGCAAGGCTATACTGAATACAATTTCAAAAACAAATCATCTTCAGTTAAAACTTAAAGGTAAGTTTTGTGTCTATCCTGCAGTGAATCCCCACCAGGACGCCACCTTCCTGAACACAGAGCCGCTGGGCAGAGTGATGGGACTTTGGATCGCGCTGGAGGATGCCACCCTGCAAAATGGCTGCCTGTGGTTCATTCCCGGGTCACACAAGAGTAGGGAATAATCTCAGAATCCCCCTAATGTTTAATGCCCACATCTCAGGGTCCATCCAGTCACAGTGAAGGCCACCAGACTTAAAAAAAACAAACTGTATCCTAAACAGTATCCTTAAATGTTGTACAGCTTTTTATGGCCTCTTTGCATCTGTGCATCACAAGATGTAGTGCTTTGCAATTTCTAGCTAATATTGGCAAAAAAAAAAGAGGCAAATATTATTAAAATATCCCAAATAAATATCAAATATATGTCCTAAAGAGTACATATTACTCTTCTCTAACACACGATAAACCTTGCTGTTCTAGTGCATACTGTAGATGGGCCCTGAGATCAATCAAATCCTGACATGCCAGTTCCATCTGTGGGCCGAAGCGCCACAGGGTGAAGCACTGTTGGCTCTGACTTTGCCCCAGGAAAGGGTGTCTGGTGGTGCACAAGCAAACCTTCCTGTCTGTGGGACTAATGAAATGCATTGTGATAAGAGGCTGATATAACCTGCTTCAGAGCAGGGCACATGTTGGCTCTTCTACATCGATTGGACATAAAAAATTGCTGGCATTATAGGTATTTTGAGTAAAAGTATTCATGACCTGTATACACTTTGAAATATGCAGCTCACTGTGTCTGTGTCCATTCTCAACCTCAGATGGGATCACAAGGCGAATGGTACGCACCGCAAAAGGTGCCTTCCCTCTGACAGACTTTGTGGGAAGGGAGCGGAACTATGACGACAACCTTTTCATCCCTACACCGGTTAAGAAAGGTATGGCCATCCTTCTCTTGTGGGAAAGAGAAAATAACCCAATTCCATTGTGTTATATAAAAAAGCAGTCAGAAATACTTTAAAAGGCAATGAAATATGCCACGTCATGGTTTAGTAATCAGGTACAGTGCACTTTGAGTGCTGGTTAGTCATAAAGAGGTCTGTGTGAGAGGGGTCAGTTCAGAGAGATGAACCTGGGTCCATTGTCTAGTGGCGCGCATGTCTGGGGTGAAGTTGGGTGAATGTTCAGCTGACCTGGGGAAAGTCTGTGTGGAGAGCGCAGATTTGAGATGAAGTGAAGGAAACCTCTGCACTGGGCCGTGACACGCTGTTCTCATGCAGGAGGACTGGTTCTGATCCACGGAGAGGTGGTGCACCGCAGCGCCGAGAACATCTCCAGCCACTCGCGTCACGTTTACACCTTCCACGTCATGGAGTCTCAGGACACGCTATGGAACCCTGAGAACTGGTGAGTGTGCCCGCAGGGGACATGGCGGCAGAAATGGCTGCTCCCTGGTTTGCGGTTTCTGAGATACTCAAAGCACCCTGTCTGCCACCAACAATCATTCCACAGTCAAAGTCACTTGGATAAAACCTTTTCCCCATTCGGTTGATGTGAACGTCAACTGAAGCTCCTGACCCGTATCTACATGATTGTATGCATTGCACTGTTGCCACACAATTGGCTGATTAGATGATCGTATTAATAAGTAGGTGTAATGAAGTAAAAATGTTCCTAATAAAGTGCTCTGTGAGTGTATATGCAATAATTTACCTCATCCTTGGGACGTTTGGTGCCTGCAGCCAGAGGAAGCCATGGAATGCCTGAGAATTGAATGTAGTACTTACTTCCAGTCATAGTAAACCCTGCTGAGAAAAAAACAGCTCAAGGTAGGTTTTGAAACAGCTGGTAGCTGGTTGACCAGTTCAGACCAGCTCAAGCTATGTTTTGAAACAGCTGGTAGCTGGATTTTATACCAGGGAAGATATTCTCCGCCCTTCAGAGGCATGTGAAAAACAATGAGCACTGAGCATCATGAGACATGGTGAGATACGGATGATTTTCAATAACCCAAATGTTACTTAGACAGGAGCAATGTGTCCGAATCACAGTGTCTACATTAACATTTGGATTCCCCTTGGTGTCACTGTAAAACTGTAAATAAAGATTGTGTATTGACTCACTTCTTCGTGCTAGTGTTTCATAGGGAGGAAATGTAGGCTTAGAGCAGAGGTGGCCAACCCGTGTCCAGGAGAGCCACAGGTTCTGCTGGTTTTTGTTTTCACTTTAAATACAGCAACCACTTTAGACCCAATAAACCTGGGGCCTATATCACAAAACTTCTCTATCTCAACTTGCTCGAGCAAAACCCAAGACAGCCGAGTCAACAAATCCTGAACATCACAATCACGGATAACAGGAATTACTACGGACGCTAGTTATAAACTCGCTCCGCCAACCCTGCAACTCATGCTGTGTTCCATTAACAGTCAGAGGTCGGAATGTCCCAGTTCAAATGTCCCCAGCTTCCGACCTCCAGCTGTTCCAGGTGCACAATGTCAAACATAAACAGAAAACATGGCTGAACGTGAAAAACCGGTGGTGCTTATGTGGCAAATGTATAACCACACAAACTGTCCACATTCTGCACTGACCCAACTATAGCAGAACTATAGCACTGGTTAATTGTGCTCCGGTCTACCTACATTGGTAGCTAATATGCAAAAGTCAGTCGGCCTAAATACTATAATACTTTATATTTTGGTATTTTTTACATTTTCACAAATAACTTTTGTGCAGAAAAGCTAACTTTCAGAGATCATTTGCCCTAACCAGCTAACTAATAATATAAAAAAATCTTTCACATCAGTTCACAAGCAAAACAGGCTTTACAATATGACAGGATGTTTTATTTTAATGTCATGCAGGAACAAATACTTTGCGTTGCCTTTTAGTTGATGGTATACCATATACAATTCTTGCCTCCATAGGTGCTGCCATTGTTGTCAGACAACTGCTTCTCGTGAAGTCGGGGTAGATGGATTTGCCCCAAGTTCACAAGTAGGAATTCCAACTATGAGTGACGTTCTATCGCACTTTTCTTGATAGGTCGGAAAAACCCGACTTCCGAGTTGTCTGGAACACAGCATAAGCACAGTTAGCCGGCTACCCTGCTTAGTCTGCTTCCCGATACAGGCCCCAGGTTAACCGATAACTGATTGATTACACAGTAAAGTGCTGAGTAACAGAAAGAAACAGCAGATCCTGTGGCTGTCCTTGACTGGGGCTTCCCTCCCTCTGGCTTAGATTAATGCCTTGTCTCCTCTCTGGTGTGTTGATACACAGATAATAATCATATTGGACAGAGACAGTATGTTTAGATGCAGGGACATGCAGCAGAATACTATATGTTGTCTTTAAAAAATGTGTCATGTGTTGAGCCCCTCTCCTGTTTTCAGGTTACAACCCAGCCCGGAGCTGCCCTTCCCTCCTCTCTACACCTAGAGCCAGCATCCCTGCTCCACCACATCAGAGAGAAAGCAAATGGCAACTTTCTCTAAAGTCAGATTCTTATGAAATACTGACGGGACACTTACTAAACACTTAAAATACATTTAAGCCAATAGAATTACTGCACTGAGTACAGATAGGCCTAACCACCAGCAAATAACTGCCAACTGTGACCAAGTGACTGATAGTGTTTAAATATCAAAACATACATTTTATGCATGTTTATTAATACATCCATAAAATTGTAAAATATGAATAAAGCCAGCAAGACTGATACAAGAACCACTGTTCATATCCAGTCCGTTATTTCATTAATTGACCGATTTTGAAGCCCACCAGACAATCCTGTAAATGTGGCACAAGGGAGAGAAATATCAGTTATTAAAAGCATGGATGTCTGCACACTGCAGCCAGGTTGTACAAATCCCTATTTATTGATATGTCCTCCATTCCCTTTTAACCCAACATTATTCAATCAGAGAGAGATGTTACAAGTATACAAAAGCAGTACATGCTACTTATAAAGCAAATTCTATACTATACATATACAGAAACACTGCTGAAAATCGCTCATATATTCAGTCAAGTAAACAGAATACTGAATATACAGTATCAGAGGCTAATGGTTTCATGATACTTGATACTACAAGATCTGAATATATAATGTAATTATGGCAGATTGTATCATGTTAGAAGCTGGACATGTATACATGGTATTAAACTGAATGGTCATGCAGCAACTCTAGAGGGTGAATTATGGCTTGTCTTCATAGTGCAATTACAGTAATAGAGTGAAGACATGCAGCAGACAGTCTTTGGTGATGTTTCCCCCCACTTCTTTTTGCTCTACAGAAATGCACGATGTCTATTTGTGCCTAATCCCCGCAAGGACACCTCACACACAGGTCAATGAGAACTCTTACACTTTATTTCCCATGTATACAGCTGGATGGCCAAGTATTCTTCAAGCCTTCTTCAGTTTCAAACTCGGGGCTCACTGGTAATGTTAAGAGGATATTACATTACATGTTATTTAGCTGAAGCTTTTATCCAAAGGGACTTACAGTCGATTAGACTAAGCAGGGGACAAACCCCCCTGGAGCAATGTGGGGTTAAGGGCCTTGCTCAGGGGCCCCAACAGCTGTGCGGATCTTATTGTGGCTACATTGTTTGAACCGCCAGCCAGTACATGTCCAAGTCATGTACCTTAGCCACTAGGCTACAGGCTGCCCCCTGATATTATTATGCAAACCACAAATGTGAATGACTGCTCCACACAACCACTCAAGATAAATGTGAAACTGACTGTTGCCTGCCTACAACCAATCTCATTCAGCCACTGGTTAATATGTTATAAACAGCACATATCCTGTTTTTAATTGACTGTGTTTTAGAAAGGCCATTGCTCGATGCCACTGCCTGTTCTTTCTCAAAAGAGTTATGGAGTTATTTCCTACATTGCTACACCTTATTCTGTATTTGTTTGGCTGGACCTACATTATTTTTTATTAATTTATCTGTCTAAGGCAACAAAATATGTCCTCTGCATTTGACCCATCCTAATCACTTAGGAGCAGCGATTGTTGCCATGGGTGTTAAATTCCTCTGCATGATTGTCCTGAATGCTGCAACATGAACTGTGGTTCCTCAACATGAAACAATCTGCCATACAGCACTGGACAAGGCTGACCACTGCCTCCATACTGGTGCAAAGCAATGGCCAAGAAGCCAAGGCAAGAATGTGTTTCTTAATAAACATTGCACATATAAAATAGAAAAAACACAACAGACTGAGCTGCAACATCATGCAAACAATCTACTGGGTAAAGTAATTCAATTATTAAATTCTGGCCCACTTTGTCTTTGTAGATGCAGCGTAGTTGTCATATATAGATTACATGCAATGGAACATGGGGAATCAATGGTGCACATGGCAATATTATTCTCAAATATCCTATGCGAAGTCAAATTGCCTGAAATGACTACATCTTAAAACTGCAATCAGGTGAATGCAATTGCTAAACGTCAGCCGGATAACCATTCCCTAAATCTGGATTGCAGTTTTCAGTAATGAACAGAGCTACTTGGGCCAGCTGTGAGAGGAGGAATTGTTTCAATGTTTCCATCAATGCATATCCTTCTCCGAATTGTGACAAGAATTTAAACTATCATCAGAATTTTAAAGTGCCATCGAGATCTCAAACCTTGACATGTGTTACTAATTTACCAAGGACATGGCATTTTACACTGATATGTAGGCTACTACACTTTACACTGATATGTAGGCTACTACACTGCGTGACCAGTACATTCTTTGAGGGTGACACTTAGATTTGTCATTAGAATAGGGACATTCCAGTGCAAGCAATGTCATGGACTCATGTAGCCTGGTAGCTTGCATCTCATTCCTTAATTTTCAGATTATTAGCTTTTAAATGAAATACGGTTATTGTTGTCACATGAGTCCAGTGTATGGCACACTAGGAATGTCTCGATTTATCAGGAATATTGGACGTCCTGCTTTTTACTTAATTTAGTTTGGCCTTCTGGGGTAGATAAAATGTGTAGCCAGTGGTTTCTAGATGCAAACCACTTACGTTAACATGCGTGGTCTAAACCAACTGTGTTCCTGTACAACATAAACACTCAAGCAATAACACTACATCAGCCAAAGAATGTATACAATGCGAACCATGTTTAGTCAAAAACATGAATACATTCATTACAGTGCAAATAAACTATTAATGCAAATAAATCATGAAAAAAGGGGCAATATCAGACACATCACTAAAGAAAAGACAGCATTCACAGCATCACGTTTGACAATTGGTCATTAAGCCAGCAGCATGGACGTGAGTTATTAACACAGCAAATGAACTGACTGTAGTGATTCCAGTGTCAAATTCCATGATGTGTCCCATGACTGGGGTGAGAGGAACAACCCAGTACTAACGGAGGTTTATGGCATTGGGGGGGGGGGGGTTAGGATTATGGGAAAGACACATGCACCTTTAGGATGACTATGATACTCATTAACACCAAATTCACTCAACTGTGCTCTGCCTGTTGACCGAGTGATCAGGAATGTGTCAATCGTAAAGAATATGTCCATGAACGAAATGCAGCGAGGAGAGCTTTGATGGATGTACCTATTACTAAACACCACAGGGTGCAGTGTAAGTATAGACACTACAGTACTGTCTATACATTACAGCATTTTGTACCTTATTCATTCATATCTCGCACCAATTCAGAAAATGTGCTGCAATTTTCCATTGAGCAAGCATCAGTTTGGACCTTCAAAATCACACTGTCAGCTTTCACTCGAAGTGAAACAGGCAAATGTGGTTACCAATACAGTATGTCTTTTATATTTAAGACTAATATACCTGAAAATAAATCTTTAAATAAATAAATTTACAACAGATACTTAAAATGCTGGTCCACAAACCTGCTCTTGAAAGCCACACATACTGAAATGCTCTGAATTTAGCATTGAATATACTGATCATCACTTAAAAAGGTCCTCCATTTTCTCAGCCTCAAATCCTGAAGCTATGTGCAAATGTTTCTGCAGCTGTTGCAAAAAAGAAATCCACAACATGGCGAAATCCAACCTCTCATTTAATAATGAATGACCTCCAACTGCTTTGGTACCTGTAAGGTGTGAACATCTCCCCAAAGAAATTTAAAGGGGCAGATCCACAGCAATACAGTAATAACACAACAAGAGTCAGAAGCACAGGACAGTGCAGAATATTGCGGGTGTCCACAGCAACAAACCACCAACAGAGTTTCAACTTGGGGTTCAAAATGGGCGTACATTTGACTAGTGCACTGCACCTCAATGGCTCCTGTAACAATCCAGCTATATAAATGGATGTCTGTAAGCACTGTGGGTGACCCTAAACGAGCAATGGATTCCATAATCACTTGTATCAAATAAAAATGTTACAGCTCAATAACCACTATATTACGTGTGTGACAGCCGTCTAGTCTAAAGACAGTGCAATGTAAAATAATTGGGCTCATGCTTTCCCCTGTAATGCTGCAAAAGCAAAAATATTATTCAAACCCGAAGGATCATTTTCAATACACTGCTGTTGTTTACTGTACTCACTAAAGCCAATTCATTTGCCAGTGTTATTCGACATAATTGATATATTTGTAGTAGTACATATCTTTAATTGTACAAAAGGTACCGCATGAAACATTAGCCTCATATAGCCTACATTGTATGTTTTTTTTTGTGATGGTGTTTCCTGTACACACAATTCTCAGTGCAGTACAAAAAGAGGTGCTAGTGAGCTATCCTTCATTTTGTAGTTGTTACTGCTGGGATAACCAGGCTGGTTTTCATGGTCTCCCCGAGTTGGACTAGCCTTCTTTTGCCACAACACCTGAATCCCTTCTATGGTGTACTATGTAAGGACTTTGGGCTTTTCTCCAACTTCAAGAAATAAAGCCATCAGATGTCTACCACTTACAGCCAAGCCTTCAAAGCAACAGCATAATAATCATCAAGCTGAGTGGCACCTTCACTACCCCCCTGCAGTGCTGTACGGTCTGAGGCCGAGTTCAGAGCATGAAGAGGATGAAGAGGTAGAGCGGGAGGAGAAGGTTGTCTATCTGGGTGGTGTAGGCCTCCAACAGTGACACCAGGGCGATGGAACCCACGATCCACGCGTAGCTGGCGTTCAGGTTGATGGCCCCGTCGAAGATGAGGAATATCACGACGGCGATGATCTGAGCGAAGATGGAGGTCGCCGTGCCCTCCATGGTCTTCTTTGTCCCCGGCCACTGAATCTCCCCCATGCTGCTGCCAAAAACCGAGGCCATCGTATCCCCGACCCCCACGGCCAACACCCCGGCATAGGGCACCAGGCCCCCTGCCCCGGGCAAGCTTCCCTTGGGGGCGCAGGGGCCCGGGAACAGCCAGATGGGCAGGGACATGCCCAGCAGCAGGTAGATGTGGGTGAGGATGAGGGGCCCAGAGTCCCGTTCGTCCAGAAAGAGCGTGAGCAGCTGCCGCAGGAGCTGCCCCAGGGGTCGGATCCTGAAGTACCGCACGTACTCCAGGAGGAGGAACGCCGCGAGGCAGCCTACCGAAGCCACGTGGAGCAGCTGCCGGTCAAACACCAGCCCCGGCACATAGGTGGCCACCACGATCAAGTGGAAGTACTTCCGCACCACCGTGGAGGCCTGGTGCTTCTTGGAACCGGAGGCCCTCCTGTAGTTCTGGTGCAGGACCACCATGGACGCTAGCGCAGCTAGCAGGACCCAGTAGGCCAGCAGGTAGAGGCGCTTCTGGTTGAGCGTGACAAAGTCCAGCAGCCAGGTGAGCGGGTGCCTGCGGATGAGCAGCGAGAGCCAGGGCATGATGATCCCCAGGGCGAGCACGGCCGTCATCATGTGGAAGAAGAGCGAGGACACCCAGGTCTCCGACTCCATGAAGCAGAAGAGCAGGGTGAAGAAGATGCCCAACAGCAGCGACCCCACCACCACCACGGGCAGGAAGTAGTTCACGGGGTCCCCCTTCACCTCCGCCAGGTTGAGCGAGCGTTTGATGAGCTGGTTGATGATGAAGCTGATGCCGCCCACTATGAGGAGGGCCTCGCCCGGCGTGAAGCAGCGGGGCAGGAGGTACAGCACGATCAGGCTGAGGTAGACGAAGATGAGGAGCACTTCCAGGACCTCGATGACCTCCGACACGGTCAGGGCCTGCTTGGTGGTGTACATGACGACGCTGCCGGCGAGGCCTGCCACCACGCAGGTGTTGGTGGGCACAGGTCGGGTGATGCCCAAGGCGATCAGGGAGAGGAACAGCGCCAGCATCATGCCGGTGACCGTGATCACCATCGAGAAGCGCTCAAAGTAGACGTTCCCCGAGGCCTCGCAGCGTTCCCTCAGGGCTAGGCCCAGGAGAGGCATCACCATGGACGCTGGCACTATGCCGCTGGTTGCCGATGGCCGGAACTGAAACACGGCCCCACCGGACTTCAGCAGACGGTCCCATTTGTGCTGCACATAGAAGGCCTGGATGGCTAAGGCGATGGAGCACCACGACAGCTGGTTCCACACCACAAAGTGCACACATAGAACAATGGCAAACACCACAAGGGACTCCACAATCACTGGATTGGCTAGCATGGCTGCAGGGGGGGGTCCGGCCTCCAGACGCTGCACTTCCAGACAGATGTCCTCCAAAAACAAAATCAGCCCTCCAGAGCAGTCAGTTTCTTTCACTTTCACACGTTAACATCGTCTGTACATCCCCTGCCAATTCATGTCACCTAAAACACAGAACAATACACAAAACACATCCAATAAAAATATTAAACTGCAAACATCCTTTCCTCGGAAAAAAATATGCATTGTATTCTAACGTTAGCTAAGTAATACGTTCTTTGGAAAGTTTTTTTTCAAATTCGATAATGAAATGTACACAAAACAGGTCATGGGATATTTCACTAGGTAGTAATGTTGATTCCTTATACACATTGTGGTCACTAACAAGATAGGCTTTTATACAATATTGCTCCCCAGAGAAAGGCATCCAGTACTTGTATTGCTAACAAAATACCAATGTATTGCAAAATACAACATTTAGTTCTAACACACGTAATGTAGGTAATGTTAGCCTACTCCGATTTTCCGTTATTTGATAGTACCTACCTTGCTGCTTCTGGAAAAAGGCAAGTCAAGCGATTCAACCTTCTTCGATGGAATGAATGGGATTCGTTGCAGATGTAGTTCGCTTGCTAGCTAAGTCAGCCTTCTAATGTTACGGAGAATATTACGTTTGCACGAAACGGTAATGCTACCTAACTACCTAGGATACGAAAGCATATTATTAGCTAGCTAATTAGCTAATAGTCCCCAAGCAAGGAATGACATTAAGCAGTATCTTAGCATAAGGACTAAGGTTAATATGGGACAGATCACGTAATAACATAGTTCGTTAACTAGACAAAAACAAAATTGAAGACATATGTGTATTGACTCACCCTTCAGATGTAAAGTAAGTGTGTTTAAAAACAAAAAATAAACGAGCGGTCTCTCTATGATGTTCGATTCGTTTCTTTTTTCGCTGTCACAGCTGGCAAGAGGACCCTGGTAGCCATATTGACACAAAATCACGTGCTCTTCAGGCGCATGTCACAAAATTGCAATTCTAATGATACACCGCTAATCTTGCAAGATATTTTCAGACAGCTCGATAATATGTGGACGGACCAGCGGATGTAAAATTTAGTGGAATAACATTATTGTAATTGTATGTATTATGCACAATTGCGTATTTCTTCCGGAGGTGTAACTCCCCGAACATTGATTGGTCCAGTTCTGTGGATTGGTCAGATGACGAAGGTGCGCGCTTTGACGGGTCACGTGGAGGGGGAAAGATGGCGGCCTCGGAGATGTGTGGAAGGTATTTGAAAGAAAAAAGAAATTGTTATTTTTTCAAAATAAATAATTTTGTATACGGCGTATTTTGTCGAATGACATTTACAATGGAGATTACTACTATATCAATATAGCTATGTGGACAAATTTGTGAACGCGTAATTAACTGGTTAAATCTTCCAGTATGTCGCCAGCTAACGTTAGCTGGCTAACAAGCTAGTGTCAGTTTAATTCAGGAGGGAACGCATGTGCATTTAGCGCACTAGTTTTCAAAGCGCCCCCAAAAACATACGCTTTTAGGAGAGATGTTCAAATTCAGTACATTTCCCTCTTGACATTAATGGTTTTATACATGAAAGCAATTTACGATATTAGCTATGTTTTACCTAGCTAGACTGTCCGACTGACAACTTGTGCTTTGGCTGTGAAAGCTCAAATGTATTAAAAGCCAAACTGAAAACTTGCTAATCTAGTTGTTAGCATGCTAAGTTAGTAACCAATTGATTGTCTCATACTAGTTAGCTATTACATGATTTGTGAGGGGCCGTTGGCTAGTTTCTAATTCTTAAACTTGTTGCTATCAAACGAGATATTTGGACCGATCAAGCTTGTATTCCCCTACGTAGCAAATCAGAGGACTAACGTTAATTCACGTTACATTAATTAATTTGTCAGCTAACATTCCAAATGACAGCTAACAGTAGCTAAATAAAGGTTGGCGAAACAATACTCGCCCAGTTTGTCGTTTGCCGCTACCCTGTAAGTGGAATGTGTGGAATTGCATTGCAGACAGATATTGAACCTGCATTTCTAACAAGTGTCTGTTTTTGTAGGAGCAGTCGAGAGCTATGGACCATCCTGCTGGGAAGATCCGCATTGAGAGAACCGGTACGAGCAATTTATCAATGTTCGTGATACTTGTTTTCATGTGCTTTTTGTTTTAATGAATCCAACTATTTAAGCCGAATTATGTTTAATTCTTGATTTAGAAATATGTTGGGGAAATGTAAGCTGCGATCCGACACACATACGTTTCCTAAACCTGTATACGGTCCTGCGTTGATTTAGTCAACGTGATTCAGTCCAGTAATATCAGTTTCACTTTTATTTTTTCCTCCTTGGATGAAGGCCCAAATCGAAGCGGAACTGGACAGAAATTGGGAGCGCTTGCACCTGGGATTGTGCTACTATAAAACACCCAGGTATGTTATGGTTCAGCCTGTCCTGCTATTCGTGTCCTGTCACCTTGGCTTCCATGGCAAACGTAATAAATTATAATGAAACGTTTGTCCTGAAATGAATATTTGCTCTGTTATAGTCCATCATCGGCTGACAAGTTGAAGGCTGATAAGAATGTTACTCAACCAATGAAAGACTTTGGCCTGAGAATCAGTAAGCTCCTGGTAAGTATCTACAGATATGAGGGTTGGCTTTGGATTATAGAAGGAAGCTTGATCCATATAAAGATAGTGGTTCACAGCTCCCACAAAAAAATGATTGCAACTTTAGTGTATTTATTGTGCAGAGTGATGACTACATGCTAATGCGCTTCGATCTTCCTCGGTGTGTTGTCTTTATACATGTGGGGCGACATAGCTCAGGCAATAAGAGCAGTCGTCTGGCAGTCGGAGGGTTGCCGGTTCGATTCCCCGCCCGGGCTGTGTTGAAGTGTCCCTGAGCAAGACACCTAACCCCCAAATACTCCTGACGAGCTGGTCGGCACCTTGCATGGCAGCCAATCGCCGTCGGTGTGTGAGTGTGTGTATGAATGGGTGAATGAGAAGCATCAATTGTACAGCGCTTTGGATAAAGGCGCTATATAAATGCCAACCATTTACCATGTCCGTTTCGTTCAGGGTCTGGATGAACAGCAGAGCGTGCAGATACTGGAATGTTACTTGCAGGAGGATTACAGAGGAACTCGCAACACCATGAAGGTACAGGGTCCCTGTAATGCAGGGACATACTGGTAGGAGGATTAATGGGTAATGCTTTCTGTGAAGGCTCCTACATGCGTCCCGCAAAATCACCTTATGGCGTAGCCTGTGCTTTGTCACCATTGATACATACAGTCAGGTCCATAAGTATTCGGACAGTGACACAATTTTTGTCATTTTGCCTCAGTTTAATAAAAATGTGATGAGTGAAACATTAAGAAACGATCAGAAACTAGTTGAATGCTTGAAAATTTATTCTGAAATAGAAATGCCCATGTCCCATGCTCGATCAAACCAAGTAAACGGAAGAGGAGAATGGGGTGGGGAGGGTTCTGATTTGATATATTATGGTAATGTAACTTGGCGTATGATATAGCTGGTGACATTTCATATACCGCAAACCACTATGATACCGGGGGTTGTAGACATTTTAATGATTTTGCCATTTTCTCAGTCTGTCCTGCAGGATGAAAGGCAGAGCCAGGCCCTGCTGTTGAAGGTGTGTATCGCAAAGTCAGCCAATATTTATGTTGCCTTATTTTCATGTAGGTTTTGGGATAATTATATAATTAATTGCCAAAACCTCTTTATGAATCCTGAAGATTTTATATTAAAGTCTTATAAGGTCTTAGGGTATCTAGTGTTATTGGAACGATGCCCAGAACTAGCATCATGGATTCCACCGTAGCTGTTTTAGACATTTTAGGACCTATGTTACATTCAGGACACAAGTGTAACATGTTAGGGATTTTTTTTTGTCATGTTAAACTGATAAGCATAGACGCTGTTTGTTGTATCATTCACCTACTGCATAAATGCACCTGTATTCATCTTCATTTGTCACTTCGATGAACATGTTGACTTGTGTATGTTTGTGTGAAGCATTCCCACTGTCTCTGACCGCCTCCTGTCTGTCTCTCTGTGTAGATCGCTGACTATTACTATGAGGAGCGGATCTGTCTGTTACGCTGTGTGCTCCTGCTTCTGACCTTCTTCCAGGACGAGAGGCATCCGTTCAGGGTGTGGTGCTCATAACGCTGTGGGGGCAATGTTAGAGCAGCTTAGAGTGGCAAAGTCTAATAAAGACATGCCAGTTTTGGCCTGGTGGAAATTAAGTCTATATATATATATATATATATATATATACACACACTCAGTGAGCAATTTATTAGGTAGACCTGTACGCCAGCTTGTTAATGCAAATATTTAATCAGCCAATCATTTGGCAGTAACTAAATGCTTAAAAGCATGCAGATGTGTTCAAGAGGTTCAGCTGTTTCTCAGACCAAATGGGGAAGAAATGTCATCTGTGAATTTCATTGCGAAAGAATTGTTGGTGCCAGATAGGGTGGTTTGAGTATCTCATACTGCTGATTTTTCACACACAACAGTTTGCAGAGAATTGTGCAAAAAAAACAAAAAAAATACAGTGAGCAGCAGCTCTGCAGACAGAACTGTGTTGTTAATGAGAGACGTAAGAGGAGAATGGCCAGACTGGTCAAAGCTGACAGGAAGGCGACAGTAACGCAAATAACCACACATTACAACAGTGGTATGCAGAACAGCATCACTGAACACACAACAAGTCAAATCTTAAGTGGATAGACTACACCAACAGGAGACCAATAAGTCTAAAAAATAAATAATAAATACCTAATGAAGTGCTCACCAAGTGTATATGACCAAGGAATGCAATGTGTAAAATCTGAAATGGCACAGCCTTGTCTCCAGTGGTGACGCTGTTATTTTATGACTCAGGCGGAGTACTCCAACTGTGTGAGCAAGCTGGAGAAGGACCTGGTGATCAAGTACCAGCAGCAGTTTGAGACCCTGTTCAAAGCGGAGGCACCGACATGGGAGAGCCATGGAAACCTCATGGTACTTAAATTTCTTTTTTATATTTATGTTTTTTGTTGTTCAGTGAATTCACTAGATTTGCTCTGTATGCACACAAGGTCGTCCTATTCTTGCATTGTTTCAGTCCTGTTCTGTTAATGTGGACATGAGGCTGTTCAGCTCGGTGTCTGGTCTTTTAGCGCTGTGGTCCCTCATTGTGTTTGTGTGACTGTGTAATGGACATTAAGGATTGTGTCTCTGTGCTTTGTGGAGACGGAGAGGCAGGCGTCTCGCTGGTTCCTGCAGTGTCTTCGGGAGCAGTCTCTCCTTTTGGAAATCCTCTTCCTGTACTACGCCTACTTCGAGATGGCGCCCACAGACCTGCTCTCCTTCACTAAGATCTTCAAGGAGCAAGGGTTTGGACAAAGGCAGACAAACCGGCATCTGGTAGACAAGAGCATGGATGTGTTGGTTGATCGGATCGGGTAAAAATCAGCATCCTGCTTTTGATTCGCATTTTCGTTGCTGTTCTTAACGTTCTTAAACCTTTTTCTGTGGTGGTGAATCTTGCATTTGACCTTATGTGCTTTGCAGGTACCTGAGCTCTCTGATCCTGGTCGAGGGAATGGACATAGACTTCCTGCACAAGTGTGCCCTCGAGGATCGCACAGAGCAGCACCAGTTTTCAAATTGTCCTGACATCTGCAAAGTAAGATCACATCACTTGTGTGAATACTGGTGTGATATTGTTCGATATCACCAGTGATATTGAAAGATGAGCAAAGATGGGTTCATTTTCTTGAGCCATTAGTTTGATATTAGCTGGTCTACCTCCTACCTGTCTAGCTTCTGTTTAATAGTTGCACCCAAATACGACAACTGGAAACCTGAAGGCTAAAGATGTATGTGATGAAAGTCTATGTACATATGCAAAATAAACCTTTCAGGTAGTCCCCCTTTTACATGTAGCTTTGGGATTTAATCAATACTTTTTTAATTCATGGAAATTCAGAATTTTCTATTGGTCATAATAAAAGAGCTTAATTAGTAGGCTATGTCAGGTTTTATCCCCACTTCTGTTGACAGATGAGTTTATAACTGTGCGATTCTACTTTCTAGCTCTCTAAATGTGCACACGTAGAGCATGTTGGTCTTATGTAGAGAACTGGTCAAGCTATACTCTTCTTCTCTTTTGAACCACTTCAGGAGATGGACCAAATTCTGCTCAATTTCGGGGACATCCCCCACCACGCCCCGGTTCTGCTGGCCTGGGTTCTGCTGCGGCACACGCTCAACCCGGACGAGTCCAGTCCGGTAGTCCGTCGGATCGGCAACACCGCCCTGCAGCTGGCCGTGTTCCAGTACCTGACCACCATGCTGCAGGCTCTGGGGGGCAGCGCCAACAATGTACGCCGTCAACCAGAGACTTCTGTCGCCTCTGCACATGCTCAGTGCAGCAGATCACACACATTATTACTGACTCGCTGCCCATCTGGCTCAATATGTTTGATTTGTCTTTTGTCTGCAGGATTTTTGTCTGACCACTCTTGAATTTCCCCTCATAAACTTTTAGCAGGCCCATCTTGTCTGTCCCATCAGTATATTTACAGCCCTAATGGGGACTCTGCACCCAGATTTCCACAGTTGACACTCTCCGTGTGGTCTTTCAGTGCACAGCCAGCACCGCACGCATGTGTATCTACGGCCTCATCTCCTTCGTCATCACCTCCTTTGAAGAGGACACTCTTGGAAGCCAGCAGGTAAGGACATGGCTTGTACAGGGAAGGAGAGGGAAGTGTGACTTAAGGCTGGTTTATACTCCCGTCGGGCGACCGTTGCTGTGACCAGCAACATTGCTGGTCGCAGTGACATTGGGTTTCTACTTCATAAATTAAGTATATTTAAAATGAAACGACGAGCATAGTCAATGTCGGGCGACGTTTCAGTTGAGAGAGCCTAAACCAGCCGTAACAAAACAGCGTGTGGGCACGTTTTTGACCATTGGGAACAGTTGACTTCAGCAGGCTGTAACGTGGTCCTTCTTTGTTCCAGCACCTGATCAATGTGGCCTGTGAGGTCCTGTCTGCTCCTAACCTGGCTGAGCTCTTCTGGGAGACGGTGAGCTGAGGGGCTGAAGTGGCACAGTTATTAATCTCTGAATTACTAGGTTATTTCAGAATACAAGTGAACAATATGGTTCTTCTTTCTTTTCTGTGCTCTCCACTTCTATAAATAAACCTTGTGAGAGACACTTCTGAAGTTTCAATTCCCATTTCTGCTTCGGTTGTGAAGTCCAGGTGTGAGCTGGCTTAGATTCGAGTTTTTGGATGCTCTCTGATGACGACAGTTTCCCTTCTTCAGAAGCCCAACGCGGGATTGGGAATGATCCTGGACAGCGCTCTCGGGATTTTCCCTCACAAGATCGGACCGCTCCTCCAGCTGCTGACCGCCCTGCTGTCCGACAAGCCCACCGCCAAGAAGGTAGAGCCGAGCCCCAGGCCCTGTATCTCCGCAGGGATAGACCGCAGGCTCTACTGTTCTCACCGTGCCGTATGTCCCCTGTTGGTAACCACCAGTGTTTGTCTTCCAGGTCTACAGCTTTCTGGACAAGATGTGCTTCTACACGGAGGTGTACAAGCACAAGCCCAATGACATCCTCTCCCGGGAGGATGAGACTCTGTGGCGGAGACAGACACCCAAGCTCCTCTACCCTCTTGGTACGCTGCACACCACCTTTTCACATGAACACGTTTAATACGACCATCCGTCGTGTTTTGAATGTGTGAGCTTGCTTGTCATTTTTCTAAGTTGGGTTTTGTTTATCATCTCCTCTCCAGCGCTGTGGATTGGTGTTAAATCGCGTTGCTGTAGTGACGTGTGTTATTAAAATGGCGGCCCTTTCCCGCAGGTCTGGGCCAGACCAACCTGCGCATGCCGCAGGGCTCCTTCGGCCAGGTGGTCCCGGGGGATCAGGGCTACATGGTGCGCTGGGACTACTCCTACAGCTCCTGGACGCTGTTCACCTGCGAGATCGAGATGCTGCTGCACGTGGTCTCCACCGCAGGTGAGCCCAGCCCGTCTGACCGCCCGCGGAGACCGCCACTCCACTCCCCTCTGCCTGTGCCTGACCCCGCCCCTCCCCTCTGATTCGCTCCCCAGACGTGATCCTGCACTGTGAGAGGGTGAAGCCCATCCTGGACCTGGTGCACAAGGTGATCAGCACAGACTGGACCGTGTCTGACTGTCTCCTGCCGATCACCTCCCGCATCTACATGCTGCTGCAGAGGTGAGACCGCCCGAGTCGCACCTGAGTCAGATCACTGCACAAGTACTTATTTAGTCTGTGTTATTGACTGTGTCTTTAGGACTGTAGAGCTGTGTTATTGACTGTGTCTTTAGGACTGTAGAGCTGTGTTATTGACTGTGTCTTTAGGACTGTAGAGCTGTGTTATTGACTGTGTCTTTAGGACTGTAGAGCTGTGTTATTGACTGTGTCTTTAGGACTGTAGAGCTGTGTTATTGACTGCATTTAGCTCTGTAGAGCTGCGTTATTAACTCTGTATTTCTTGTCCAGGCTGACATCGGTGATAAACCCCCCTGTAGATGTGATAGCCTCCTGTGTGAACTGCCTGACAGTGCTGGCAGCTCGGATGCCAGGGAAGGTAAGAAGATCGGGTCCAGGGTCCATGTCTTTTACCCTCCCGAGAAATGGAAACACGTCCTGCTCAAATCAGAGGTGTTGTGAAAACATGTATCCCTCATTTTGTGTGTAGGTTTGGTCCAGCTTACACCACACCGGATTCCTTCCGTTCGCCTCCACCCCCCTCACCAACATAGCGCAGTCCGTCAGGTGAGTCTCTACCCCCCAGCTGACCAAGGGGGCTGCTAAGTGAAACTGCTAAGAAAGGGAATTACTTTAAGCAGTAGCTGCATATTTAGGGAAAATAAGTAAATACATTGATATTTCTGTATAAAATGTTCTTGTCGTGGCATTATGTATGAATATGCGATGTGTGTCTCTAGTGCTGAGGGTATGAAGGCCGGTAACTATGGCAACCTACTGGTGCTGATCGAGCAGCCTCGGGGAGAGTACGCAGTGACCATCGCCTTCCTGCGCCTCGTCACCACCCTCGTCAAGGTGAATAACCCACTCCTCCCTCCAGGCCTGGTCCTCCGAGCTCCTCGCATGACGAACATGTGGGGTTAGGATGAGGGCGGTCTGTAGCCAGCCTGTAGCCTAGTGCCTAACGTGCGTGACTAGCACTTGGAAGGTTGCTGGTTCAAGTCCCAGTGTAGCTACAATAAGATCTGCACTGCTGTTGGGCCCTTGAGCAAGGCCCTTGACCCCACATTGCTGAGGGTAGTCCCCAGCTTTGTCTAAATAACTAAGTCATTATGGATAAAAGCATCAGCTAAAAAAAACAAAAAAAAAAACGTATTATTAAGAGACACTGATTTATCACTGAATTCAACTGTAAGCCTAATCTTCAGCAGTGAGAACCCAAAGCTTTAAACGACAGTATGATGGAAACGTCCATGCTGTAAATGAAGTTCTGTGTGTGTTTGTGGCCCTTTAGGGCCAGCTGGGCAGCACCCAGAACAAGGGCCTGGTCCCCTGTGTGCTGCTGGTCCTGAAGGAGATGCTCCCCACCTACCACAAGTGGCGCTACAACACCTACGGAGTGAGAGAGAGGATCGGTAAGCAGGGGAAAACCCTTATGGGTGATTCAGTGTGGTACAACACCTACGGAGTGAGAGAGAGGATCGGTAAGCAGGGGAAAACCCTTATGGGTGATTCAGTGTGGTACAACACCTATGGAGTGAAAGAGGAGAGGGCGGTTAGCAGGGGAAAACCCTTTACTTATGGGTGATTCAGTGTGGTACAACACCTATGGAGTGAAAGAGGAGAGGGCGGTTAGCAGTGGTCATGTTAATAGTGAATATTAAACCAACCAAAAATATAAACCAATATTCCAAGGTAAATTTTTATTTATTTATTTTTTTTAGTTTACAATGTGCATTGCTCCTGTTTCTTTGAGCCAGTTGTTGGCTCAAAGATGATTGTATATATTGGTAATATTTACACAGCCATTGGTAACATGGCGAGATTCGAAGAGAGAGTTTTTATGCGTTTAGACTGTTGTGTGGTGCTTCGTGAGTGAACTGTGAGTCCTGGTGAAGGGGAGACTCTGTGCTCTAAATCCCCTCAATCTGCCCCCTGCCCCCTGCCCCCCAGGCTGTCTGATCCTGGAGCTCATTCATGCCATCCTCAACCTGAGCCCTGAGGGAGAGTCAGAGGGCAGGTATGGATGGAGCGCCCTCGACCCGCTACGTTTCTGTGTTCTCTGATGCTGTGACCGTTATGTTGACCGTGTTCCTGTCCCCACAGCACCCCCAGCCTGCAGTCCCTCTGCATCTACAGCCTGGCCAACACCGACGCAGGGCAGGCTGTGGTCAACATCATGGGAATCGGGGTGGACACCATCGATGTGGTGCTGGCAGCCCAGCCCAGCAGGTCAGCTCCTCAGACTGTGTGGTGTGTGGTGTGTGGTGTGTGGTGTGTGGTGTGTGGCGTGTGGCGTGTGGCGTGTGGCGTGTGGCGTGTGGCGTGTGGCGTGTGGCGTGTGGCGTGTGGCGTGTGGTGTGTGGTGTGTGGGATGTTTGAGTGGTGTGTGGTGTGTGGTGTGTGGGATGTTTGAGTGGTGTGTGGTGTGTGGGATGTTTGAGTGGTGTGTGGTGTGTGGTGTGTGGGATGTTTGAGTGGTGTGTGGTGTGTGGTGTGTGGGATGTTTGAGTGGTGTGTGGTGTGTGGTGTGTGGGATGTTTGAGTGGTGTGTGGTGTGTGTCGTGTGTCGTGTGTCGTGTGTCGTGTGTCGTGTGTCGTGTGTCGTGTGTCGTGTGTCGTGTGGGTCGTGGAGGTTTCTGTGTGTGAGTGCTCACTCTCTCTCTCGTCTGCAGCGGTGGTTCTGAGGGTCCAGGTCAGATCCTCATCCAGACGGTGAAGCTGGCCTTCTCCGTCACCAACAACGTGATCCGGCTGAAGCCTCTGTCTGACGTGGTGTCTCCCCTGGAGCAGGCACTGACACAGCACGGTGAGAGCACTGCCCCCTGGTGGTCATACCCTGCGGCTCCTCAAAGTTTCAGGAGCTAATTCTTTACCCTGGCACATTACACATATCGCAGTATATTTATTAAACAAAACGTATTCCATATGGTACGATTGCAGGCTTTTATTTGTAACATTTGGTTGCTCCATATAGTCTTAGCATTACAGCAAGTAAGTTGCAACAAATTAAGTTTGCTGGGGAAAGGCAAACCTTAAAGGGGAGGGCTATGTGAGCGACTCATACTTTCATCTAAATATATGGAATGATATTTCATCTTTGGATTAGAAAAGATATTATATAGACCTACATGGTCTGATGAAATGCTGCTTTTCAGGTGGCCATGGAAACAACCTGATTGCAGTCCTGGCGAAGTACATCTACCACAAACACGACCCGGCCCTGCCCAGACTCGCCATACAGCTCCTGAAGAGGCTCGCCACGGTAACCTGCCTCTCACGCGCCACAGGCCTCTCAGGTCCGACACCGTATCTGTAGGACAGGCGACCGAAATACTTTCAGAAATGTTTATTTATATACATCTGTCAAAATCGAGTGCAGGGGGTTCATCTCCGCTCTGTAAAATGACACTGGAGTTTTGTGATGTAGGTTCGGAGTGTTGAGTTGGTGGGTTTGATTGGCAGGTGGCCCCCATGTCGGTGTACGCGTGCCTGGGCGGTGACGCAGCGGCGATCCGAGACGCCTTCCTGATCCGGCTGCAGAGCAAGACCGAGGACGTGCGCATCAAGGTCATGACCCTGGAGTTCCTCACCGTCGCCGTGGAGACGCAGCCGGGCCTCATCGAGCTTTTCCTCAACCTGGAAGTGAAGGACGGGCCGGAGGGGTCGAAGGTGAGTCAGCGAAGGACCTGCGTCAGTGACCTTGTTCTGTAGGCCTGTGTGTGTCTGTGCAGTGTTAGCGTGCCTGTGTGTGTCTGTGCAGTGTTAGCGTGCCTGTGTGTGTCTGTGCAGTGTTAGCACGCCTGTGTGTGTCTGTGCAGTGTTAGCACACCTGTGTGTGTCTGTGCAGTGTTAGCGTGCCTGTGTGTGTCTGTGCAGTGTTAGCACGCCTGTGTGTGTCTGTGCAGTGTTAGCACACCTGTGTGTGTCTGTGCAGTGTTAGCGTGCCTGTGTGTGTCTGTGCAGTGTTAGCACACCTGTGTGTGTCTGTGCAGTGTTAGCGTGCCTGTGTGTGTCTGTGCAGTGTTAGCACGCCTGTGTGTGTCTGTGCAGTGTTAGTGCTGTAGTTACTCTAACCGCCTGTGTGTGTCTGTACAGTGTTAGCACGCCTGTGTGTGTCTGTGCAGTGTTAGCGTGCCTGTGTGTGTCTGTGCAGTGTTAGCGTGCCTGTGTGTGTCTGTGCAGTGTTAGCGTGCCTGTGTGTGTCTGTGCAGTGTTAGCGTGCCTGTGTGTGTCTGTGCAGTGTTAGCATGCCTGTGTGTGTCTGTGCAGTGTTAGCATGCCTGTGTGTGTCTGTGCAGTGTTGGCGTGCCTGTGTGTGTCTGTGCAGTGTTAGCATGCCTGTGTGTGTCTGTGCAGTGTTAGCGTGCCTGTGTGTGTCTGTGCAGTGTTAGCACGCCTGTGTGTGTCTGTGCAGTGTTAGCACGCCTGTGTGTGTCTGTGCAGTGTTAGCACGCCTGTGTGTGTCTGTGCAGTGTTAGCACGCCTGTGTGTGTCTGTGCAGTGTTAGCACACCTGTGTGTGTCTGTGCAGTGTTAGCGTGCCTGTGTGTGTCTGTACAGTGTTAGCGTGCCTGTGTGTGTCTGTGCAGTGTTAGCGTGCCTGTGTGTGTCTGTGCAGTGTTAGCGCTGTAGTTACTCTAACCGCCTGTGTGTGTGTGTGTGTGTGTGTGTGTGTGTGTGTGTCTGTGCAGTGTTAGCACGCCTGTGTGTGTCTGTGCAGTGTTAGCACGCCTGTGTGTGTCTGTGCAGTGTTAGCACACCTGTGTGTGTCTGTGCAGTGTTAGCGTGCCTGTGTGTGTCTGTGCAGTGTTAGCACGCCTGTGTGTGTCTGTGCAGTGTTAGCACACCTGTGTGTGTCTGTGCAGTGTTAGCGTGCCTGTGTGTGTCTGTGCAGTGTTAGTGCTGTAGTTACTCTAACCGCCTGTGTGTGTCTGTACAGTGTTAGCACGCCTGTGTGTGTCTGTGCAGTGTTAGCGTGCCTGTGTGTGTCTGTGCAGTGTTAGCGTGCCTGTGTGTGTCTGTGCAGTGTTAGCGTGCCTGTGTGTGTCTGTGCAGTGTTAGCATGCCTGTGTGTGTCTGTGCAGTGTTAGCATGCCTGTGTGTGTCTGTGCAGTGTTAGCGTGCCTGTGTGTGTCTGTGCAGTGTCAGCGTGCCTGTGTGTGTCTGTGCAGTGTCGGCGTGCCTGTGTGTGTCTGTGCAGTGTTAGCATGCCTGTGTGTGTCTGTGCAGTGTTAGCGTGCCTGTGTGTGTCTGTGCAGTGTTAGCGTGCCTGTGTGTGTCTGTGCAGTGTTAGCACGCCTGTGTGTGTCTGTGCAGTGTTAGTGCTGTAGTTACTCTAACCGCCTGTGTGTGTCTGTACAGTGTTAGCACGCCTGTGTGTGTCTGTGCAGTGTTAGCGTGCCTGTGTGTGTCTGTGCAGTGTTAGCGTGCCTGTGTGTGTCTGTGCAGTGTTAGCGTGCCTGTGTGTGTCTGTGCAGTGTTAGCGTGTCTGTGTGTGTCTGTGCAGTGTTAGCGTGCCTGTGTGTGTCTGTGCAGTGTTAGCGTGTCTGTGTGTGTCTGTGCAGTGTTAGCGTGCCTGTGTGTGTCTGTGCAGTGTTAGCGTGCCTGTGTGTGTCTGTGCAGTGTTAGCACGCCTGTGTGTGTCTGTGCAGTGTTAGCATGCCTGTGTGTGTCTGTGCAGTGTTAGCGTGTCTGTGTGTGTCTGTGCAGTGTTAGCGTGCCTGTGTGTGTCTGTGCAGTGTTAGCGTGTCTGTGTGTGTCTGTGCAGTGTTAGCGTGCCTGTGTGTGTCTGTGCAGTGTTAGCATGCCTGTGTGTGTCTGTGCAGTGTTAGCGTGCCTGTGTGTGTCTGTGCAGTGTCAGCGTGCCTGTGTGTGTCTGTGCAGTGTCGGCGTGCCTGTGTGTGTCTGTGCAGTGTTAGCATGCCTGTGTGTGTCTGTGCAGTGTTAGCGTGCCTGTGTGTGTCTGTGCAGTGTTAGCGTGCCTGTGTGTGTCTGTGCAGTGTTAGCACGCCTGTGTGTGTCTGTGCAGTGTTAGTGCTGTAGTTACTCTAACCGCCTGTGTGTGTCTGTACAGTGTTAGCACGCCTGTGTGTGTCTGTGCAGTGTTAGCGTGCCTGTGTGTGTCTGTGCAGTGTTAGCGTGCCTGTGTGTGTCTGTGCAGTGTTAGCGTGCCTGTGTGTGTCTGTGCAGTGTTAGCATGCCTGTGTGTGTCTGTGCAGTGTTAGCATGCCTGTGTGTGTCTGTGCAGTGTTAGCGTGCCTGTGTGTGTCTGTGCAGTGTCAGCGTGCCTGTGTGTGTCTGTGCAGTGTTAGCGTGCCTGTGTGTGTCTGTGCAGTGTTAGCATGCCTGTGTGTGTCTGTGCAGTGTTAGCATGCCTGTGTGTGTCTGTGCAGTGTTAGCACACCTGTTTGTGTCTGTGCAGTGTTAGCACGCCTGTGTGTGTCTGTGCAGTGTTAGCGTGCCTGTGTGTGTCTGTGCAGTGTTAGCACGCCTGTGTGTGTCTGTGCAGTGTTAGCACGCCTGTGTGTGTCTGTGCAGTGTTAGCGTGCCTGTGTGTGTCTGTGCAGTGTTAGCGTGCCTGTGTGTGTCTGTGCAGTGTTAGCACGCCTGTGTGTGTCTGTGCAGTGTTAGCGTGCCTGTGTGTGTCTGTGCAGTGTTAGCGTGCCTGTGTGTGTCTGTGCAGTGTTAGCACGCCTGTGTGTGTCTGTGCAGTGTTAGCACACCTGTGTGTGTCTGTGCAGTGTTAGCGTGCCTGTGTGTGTCTGTGCAGTGTTAGCACGCCTGTGTGTGTCTGTGCAGTGTTAGCGTGCCTGTGTGTGTCTGTGCAGTGTTAGCACGCCTGTGTGTGTCTGTGCAGTGTTAGTGCTGTAGTTACTCTAACCGCCTGTGTGTGTCTGTACAGTGTTAGCACGCCTGTGTGTGTCTGTGCAGTGTTAGCGTGCCTGTGTGTGTCTGTGCAGTGTTAGCGTGCCTGTGTGTGTCTGTGCAGTGTTAGCGTGCCTGTGTGTGTCTGTGCAGTGTTAGCGTGCCTGTGTGTGTCTGTGCAGTGTTAGCGTGCCTGTGTGTGTCTGTGCAGTGTTAGCGTGCCTGTGTGTGTCTGTGCAGTGTTAGCGTGCCTGTGTGTGTCTGTGCAGTGTTAGCGCGCCTGTGTGTGTCTGTGCAGTGTTAGCGCGCCTGTGTGTGTCTGTGCAGTGTTAGCATGCCTGTGTGTGTCTGTGCAGTGTTAGCGTGCCTGTGTGTGTCTGTGCAGTGTTAGCGTGCCTGTGTGTGTCTGTGCAGTGTTAGCGTGCCTGTGTGTGTCTGTGCAGTGTTAGCATGCCTGTGTGTGTCTGTGCAGTGTTAGCATGCCTGTTTGTGTCTGTGCAGTGTTAGCACGCCTGTGTGTGTCTGTGCAGTGTTAGCACGCCTGTGTGTGTCTGTGCAGTGTTAGCACGCCTGTGTGTGTCTGTGCAGTGTTAGCACGCCTGTGTGTGTCTGTGCAGTGTTAGCACGCCTGTGTGTGTCTGTGCAGTGTTAGCGTGCCTGTGTGTGTCTGTACAGTGTTAGCGTGCCTGTGTGTGTCTGTGCAGTGTTAGCGTGCCTGTGTGTGTCTGTGCAGTGTTAGCGCTGTAGTTACTCTAACCGCCTGTGTGTGTGTGTGTGTGTGTGTGTGTGTGTGTCTGTGCAGTGTTAGCACGCCTGTGTGTGTCTGTGCAGTGTTAGCACGCCTGTGTGTGTCTGTGCAGTGTTAGCACGCCTGTGTGTGTCTGTGCAGTGTTAGCACACCTGTGTGTGTCTGTGCAGTGTTAGCGTGCCTGTGTGTGTCTGTGCAGTGTTAGCGTGCCTGTGTGTGTCTGTGCAGTGTTAGCACACCTGTGTGTGTCTGTGCAGTGTTAGCGTGCCTGTGTGTGTCTGTGCAGTGTTAGCGTGCCTGTGTGTGTCTGTGCAGTGTTAGCGTGCCTGTGTGTGTCTGTACAGTGTTAGCGTGCCTGTGTGTGTCTGTGCAGTGTTAGCGCGCCTGTGTGTGTCTGTGCAGTGTTAGCGTGCCTGTGTGTGTCTGTGCAGTGTTAGCGTGTCTGTGTGTGTCTGTGCAGTGTTAGCGTGCCTGTGTGTGTCTGTGCAGTGTTAGCGTGTCTGTGTGTGTCTGTGCAGTGTTAGCGTGCCTGTGTGTGTCTGTGCAGTGTTAGCACTGTAGTTACTCTAACCGCCTGTGTGCAGGAGTTCCTGCTGGGCGAGTGGAGCTGTCTGCAGGTGGTGCTGGACCTGATCGACTCCAGGCAGCAGGGCAAGTACTGGTGCCCCCCGCTGCTGCACCGGGCTGCTGTGGCCTTCCTGCACGCGCTGTGGCAGGACCGGAGAGAGAGTGCCATCTCAGTGCTGCGCACCAAGTGAGCTCCCCTGCCCTGCCCCACCCTGCCCCACACTGAGGGTCTGTGTGTTTGTGTATTAGCTCTGAGTGCACCCCGAGCTGCTCTCTGGTCATTGAGCACCACGCCCTGCACACTGGACGCTGCTGGTGGGATGAATAGGCTGTTGAGCCGAGTGTCCGATCATTCCCGTCTAAGAAACGGCCGGAGAGGCTGCT